>NW_027489271.1:47500-60985 GCF_050948215.1 Halictus rubicundus | reverse complement strand
CGTCGACAAAACTCTGGAAATTTTTCTAAGTCCCACCGCCAAGAGGAAACTTTTTCCCTATCGGTCCTAGACGATTTTCGACGTGATATCACTGTAATATAGACGGTTTCTAACAATATATATCATAACACCAAACTCGCTACAATTATTATTTATCGAGTTATTAGCAAATAATGGACGGATGTGCTACTCCGTCGACAAACTCTGGAAATTTTTCTAAGTCCCACCGCTAAGAGGAAACTTTTTCCGTATCGGTCCTAGACGATTTTCGACGTGATATCACTGTAATATAGACGGTTTCTAACAATATATATCATAACACCAAACTCGCTACAATTATTATTTATCGAGTTATTAGCAAATAATGGACGGATGTGCTACTCCGTCGGACGTTCGACGAAAATTTTTCTAAGTCCCACCGCCAAGAGGAAACTTTTTCCCTATCGGTCCTAGACGATTTTCGACGTGATATCACTGTAATATAGACGGTTTCTAACAATATATATCATAACACCAAACTCGCTACAATTATTATTTATCGAGTTATTAGCAAATAATGGACGGATGTGCTACTCCGTCGACAAAACTCTGGAAATTTTTCTAGTCCCACCGCCAAGAGGAAACTTTTTTCCGTATCGGTCCTAGACGATTTTCGACGTGATATCACTGTAATATAGACGGTTTCTAACAATATATATCATAACACCAAACTCGCTACAATTATTATTTATCGAGTTATTAGCAAATAATGGACGGATGTGCTACTCCGTCGACAAACTCTGGAAATTTTTCTAAGTCCCACCGCCAAGAGGAAACTTTTTCCCTATCGGTCCTAGACGATTTTCGACGTGATATCACTGTAATATAGACGGTTTCTAACAATATATATCATAACACCAAACTCGCTACAATTATTATTTATCGAGTTATTAGCAAATAATGGACGGATGTGCTACTCCGTCGGACGTTCGACGAAATTTTTCTAAGTCCCACCGCCAAGAGGAAACTTTTTCCCTATCGGTCCTAGACGATTTTCGACGTGATATCACTGTAATATAGACGGTTTCTAACAATATATATCATAACACCAAACTCGCTACAATTATTATTTATCGAGTTATTAGCAAATAATGGACGGATGTGCTACTCCGTCGACAAAACTCTGGAAATTTTTCTAAGTCCCACCGCCAAGAGGAAACTTTTTCCCTATCGGTCCTAGACGATTTTCGACGTGATATCACTGTAATATAGACGGTTTCTAACAATATATATCATAACACCAAACTCGCTACAATTATTATTTATCGAGTTATTAGCAAATAATGGACGGATGTGCTACTCCGTCGGACGTTCGACGAAAATTTTTCTAAGTCCCACCGCCAAGAGGAAACTTTTTCCCTATCGGTCCTAGACGATTTTCGACGTGATATCACTGTAATATAGACGGTTTCTAACAATATATATCATAACACCAAACTCGCTACAATTATTATTTATCGAGTTATTAGCAAATAATGGACGGATGTGCTACTCCGTCGACAAAACTCTGGAAATTTTTCTAAGTCCCACCGCCAAGAGGAAACTTTTTCCCTATCGGTCCTAGACGATTTTCGACGTGATATCACTGTAATATAGACGGTTTCTAACAATATATATCATAACACCAAACTCGCTACAATTATTATTTATCGAGTTATTAGCAAATAATGGACGGATGTGCTACTCCGTCGGACGTTCGACGAAAATTTTTCTAAGTCCCACCGCCAAGAGGAAACTTTTTCCCTATCGGTCCTAGACGATTTTCGACGTGATATCACTGTAATATAGACGGTTTCTAACAATATATATCATAACACCAAACTCGCTACAATTATTATTTATCGAGTTATTAGCAAATAATGGACGGATGTGCTACTCCGTCGACAAAACTCTGGAAATTTTTCTAAGTCCCACCGCCAAGAGGAAACTTTTTCCCTATCGGTCCTAGACGATTTTCGACGTGATATCACTGTAATATAGACGGTTTCTAACAATATATATCATAACACCAAACTCGCTACAATTATTATTTATCGAGTTATTAGCAAATAATGGACGGATGTGCTACTCCGTCGGACGTTCGACGAAAATTTTTCTAAGTCCCACCGCCAAGAGGAAACTTTTTCCCTATCGGTCCTAGACGATTTTCGACGTGATATCACTGTAATATAGACGGTTTCTAACAATATATATCATAACACCAAACTCGCTACAATTATTATTTATCGAGTTATTAGCAAATAATGGACGGATGTGCTACTCCGTCGACAAAACTCTGGAAATTTTTCTAAGTCCCACCGCCAAGAGGAAACTTTTTCCCTATCGGTCCTAGACGATTTTCGACGTGATATCACTGTAATATAGACGGTTTCTAACAATATATATCATAACACCAAACTCGCTACAATTATTATTTATCGAGTTATTAGCAAATAATGGACGGATGTGCTACTCCGTCGGACGTTCGACGAAAATTTTTCTAAGTCCCACCGCTAAGAGGAAACTTTTTCCGTATCGGTCCTAGACGATTTTCGACGTGATATCACTGTAATATAGACGGTTTCTAACAATATATATCATAACACCAAACTCGCTACAATTATTATTTATCGAGTTATTAGCAAATAATGGACGGATGTGCTACTCCGTCGACAAAACTCTGGAAATTTTTCTAAGTCCCACCGCCAAGAGGAAACTTTTTCCCTATCGGTCCTAGACGATTTTCGACGTGATATCACTGTAATATAGACGGTTTCTAACAATATATATCATAACACCAAACTCGCTACAATTATTATTTATCGAGTTATTAGCAAATAATGGACGGATGTGCTACTCCGTCGGACGTTCGACGAAATTTTTCTAAGTCCCACGCCAAGAGGAAACTTTTTCCCTATCGGTCCTAGACGATTTTCGACGTGATATCACTGTAATATAGACGGTTTCTAACAATATATATCATAACACCAAACTCGCTACAATTATTATTTATCGAGTTATTAGCAAATAATGGACGGATGTGCTACTCCGTCGACGTTCGACGAAAATTTTTCTAAGTCCCACCGCCAAGAGGAAACTTTTTCCGTATCGGTCCTAGACGATTTTCGACGTGATATCACTGTAATATAGACGGTTTCTAACAATATATATCATAACACCAAACTCGCTACAATTATTATTTATCGAGTTATTAGCAAATAATGGACGGATGTGCTACTCCGTCGGACGTTCGACGAAAATTTTTCTAAGTCCCACCGCCAAGAGGAAACTTTTTCCCTATCGGTCCTAGACGATTTTCGACGTGATATCACTGTAATATAGACGGTTTCTAACAATATATATCATAACACCAAACTCGCTACAATTATTATTTATCGAGTTATTAGCAAATAATGGACGGATGTGCTACTCCGTCGACAAACTCTGGAAATTTTTCTAAGTCCCACCGCCAAGAGGAAACTTTTTCCCTATCGGTCCTAGACGATTTTCGACGTGATATCACTGTAATATAGACGGTTTCTAACAATATATATCATAACACCAAACTCGCTACAATTATTATTTATCGAGTTATTAGCAAATAATGGACGGATGTGCTACTCCGTCGACAAAACTCTGGAAATTTTTCTAAGTCCCACCGCCAAGAGGAAACTTTTTCCCTATCGGTCCTAGACGATTTTCGACGTGATATCACTGTAATATAGACGGTTTCTAACAATATATATCATAACACCAAACTCGCTACAATTATTATTTATCGAGTTATTAGCAAATAATGGACGGATGTGCTACTCCGTCGGACGTTCGACGAAAATTTTTCTAAGTCCCACCGCCAAGAGGAAACTTTTTCCCTATCGGTCCTAGACGATTTTCGACGTGATATCACTGTAATATAGACGGTTTCTAACAATATATATCATAACACCAAACTCGCTACAATTATTATTTATCGAGTTATTAGCAAATAATGGACGGATGTGCTACTCCGTCGACAAAACTCTGGAAATTTTTCTAAGTCCCACCGCCAAGAGGAAACTTTTTCCCTATCGGTCCTAGACGATTTTCGACGTGATATCACTGTAATATAGACGGTTTCTAACAATATATATCATAACACCAAACTCGCTACAATTATTATTTATCGAGTTATTAGCAAATAATGGACGGATGTGCTACTCCGTCGGACGTTCGACGAAAATTTTTCTAAGTCCCACCGCCAAGAGGAAACTTTTTCCCTATCGGTCCTAGACGATTTTCGACGTGATATCACTGTAATATAGACGGTTTCTAACAATATATATCATAACACCAAACTCGCTACAATTATTATTTATCGAGTTATTAGCAAATAATGGACGGATGTGCTACTCCGTCGACAAAACTCTGGAAATTTTTCTAAGTCCCACCGCCAAGAGGAAACTTTTTCCCTATCGGTCCTAGACGATTTTCGACGTGATATCACTGTAATATAGACGGTTTCTAACAATATATATCATAACACCAAACTCGCTACAATTATTATTTATCGAGTTATTAGCAAATAATGGACGGATGTGCTACTCCGTCGACAAAACTCTGGAAATTTTTCTAAGTCCCACCGCCAAGAGGAAACTTTTTCCGTATCGGTCCTAGACGATTTTCGACGTGATATCACTGTAATATAGACGGTTTCTAACAATATATATCATAACACCAAACTCGCTACAATTATTATTTATCGAGTTATTAGCAAATAATGGACGGATGTGCTACTCCGTCGGACGTTCGACGAAATTTTTCTAAGTCCCACCGCCAAGAGGAAACTTTTTCCCTATCGGTCCTAGACGATTTTCGACGTGATATCACTGTAATATAGACGGTTTCTAACAATATATATCATAACACCAAACTCGCTACAATTATTATTCATCGAGTTATTAGCAAATAATGGACGGATGTGCTACTCCGTCGACAAAACTCTGGAAATTTTTCTAAGTCCCACCGCTAAGAGGAAACTTTTTCCGTATCGGTCCTAGACGATTTTCGACGTGATATCACTGTAATATAGACGGTTTCTAACAATATATATCATAACACCAAACTCGCTACAATTATTATTTATCGAGTTATTAGCAAATAATGGACGGATGTGCTACTCCGTCGGACGTTCGACGAAAATTTTTCTAAGTCCCACCGCCAAGAGGAAACTTTTTCCCTATCGGTCCTAGACGATTTTCGACGTGATATCACTGTAATATAGACGGTTTCTAACAATATATATCATAACACCAAACTCGCTACAATTATTATTTATCGAGTTATTAGCAAATAATGGACGGATGTGCTACTCCGTCGACAAAACTCTGGAAATTTTTCTAAGTCCCACCGCCAAGAGGAAACTTTTTCCCTATCGGTCCTAGACGATTTTCGACGTGATATCACTGTAATATAGACGGTTTCTAACAATATATATCATAACACCAAACTCGCTACAATTATTATTTATCGAGTTATTAGCAAATAATGGACGGATGTGCTACTCCGTCGACAAAACTCTGGAAATTTTTCTAAGTCCCACCGCCAAGAGGAAACTTTTTCCCTATCGGTCCTAGACGATTTTCGACGTGATATCACTGTAATATAGACGGTTTCTAACAATATATATCATAACACCAAACTCGCTACAATTATTATTTATCGAGTTATTAGCAAATAATGGACGGATGTGCTACTCCGTCGGACGTTCGACGAAAATTTTTCTAAGTCCCACCGCTAAGAGGAAACTTTTTCCCTATCGGTCCTAGACGATTTTCGACGTGATATCACTGTAATATAGACGGTTTCTAACAATATATATCATAACACCAAACTCGCTACAATTATTATTTATCGAGTTATTAGCAAATAATGGACGGATGTGCTACTCCGTCGACAAAACTCTGGAAATTTTTCTAAGTCCCACCGCCAAGAGGAAACTTTTTCCCTATCGGTCCTAGACGATTTTCGACGTGATATCACTGTAATATAGACGGTTTCTAACAATATATATCATAACACCAAACTCGCTACAATTATTATTTATCGAGTTATTAGCAAATAATGGACGGATGTGCTACTCCGTCGACAAAACTCTGGAAATTTTTCTAAGTCCCACCGCCAAGAGGAAACTTTTTCCCTATCGGTCCTAGACGATTTTCGACGTGATATCACTGTAATATAGACGGTTTCTAACAATATATATCATAACACCAAACTCGCTACAATTATTATTTATCGAGTTATTAGCAAATAATGGACGGATGTGCTACTCCGTCGACAAAACTCTGGAAATTTTTCTAAGTCCCACCGCTAAGAGGAAACTTTTTCCGTATCGGTCCTAGACGATTTTCGACGTGATATCACTGTAATATAGACGGTTTCTAACAATATATATCATAACACCAAACTCGCTACAATTATTATTTATCGAGTTATTAGCAAATAATGGACGGATGTGCTACTCCGTCGGACGTTCGACGAAAATTTTTCTAAGTCCCACCGCCAAGAGGAAACTTTTTCCCTATCGGTCCTAGACGATTTTCGACGTGATATCACTGTAATATAGACGGTTTCTAACAATATATATCATAACACCAAACTCGCTACAATTATTATTTATCGAGTTATTAGCAAATAATGGACGGATGTGCTACTCCGTCGACAAAACTCTGGAAATTTTTCTAAGTCCCACCGCCAAGAGGAAACTTTTTCCGTATCGGTCCTAGACGATTTTCGACGTGATATCACTGTAATATAGACGGTTTCTAACAATATATATCATAACACCAAACTCGCTACAATTATTATTTATCGAGTTATTAGCAAATAATGGACGGATGTGCTACTCCGTCGGACGTTCGACGAAAATTTTTCTAAGTCCCACCGCCAAGAGGAAACTTTTTCCCTATCGGTCCTAGACGATTTTCGACGTGATATCACTGTAATATAGACGGTTTCTAACAATATATATCATAACACCAAACTCGCTACAATTATTATTTATCGAGTTATTAGCAAATAATGGACGGATGTGCTACTCCGTCGACAAAACTCTGGAAATTTTTCTAAGTCCCACCGCCAAGAGGAAACTTTTTCCCTATCGGTCCTAGACGATTTTCGACGTGATATCACTGTAATATAGACGGTTTCTAACAATATATATCATAACACCAAACTCGCTACAATTATTATTTATCGAGTTATTAGCAAATAATGGACGGATGTGCTACTCCGTCGGACGTTCGACGAAAATTTTTCTAAGTCCCACCGCCAAGAGGAAACTTTTTCCCTATCGGTCCTAGACGATTTTCGACGTGATATCACTGTAATATAGACGGTTTCTAACAATATATATCATAACACCAAACTCGCTACAATTATTATTTATCGAGTTATTAGCAAATAATGGACGGATGTGCTACTCCGTCGACAAAACTCTGGAAATTTTTCTAAGTCCCACCGCCAAGAGGAAACTTTTTCCCTATCGGTCCTAGACGATTTTCGACGTGATATCACTGTAATATAGACGGTTTCTAACAATATATATCATAACACCAAACTCGCTACAATTATTATTTATCGAGTTATTAGCAAATAATGGACGGATGTGCTACTCCGTCGGACGTTCGACGAAAATTTTTCTAAGTCCCACCGCCAAGAGGAAACTTTTTCCCTATCGGTCCTAGACGATTTTCGACGTGATATCACTGTAATATAGACGGTTTCTAACAATATATATCATAACACCAAACTCGCTACAATTATTATTTATCGAGTTATTAGCAAATAATGGACGGATGTGCTACTCCGTCGACAAAACTCTGGAAATTTTTCTAAGTCCCACCGCCAAGAGGAAACTTTTTCCCTATCGGTCCTAGACGATTTTCGACGTGATATCACTGTAATATAGACGGTTTCTAACAATATATATCATAACACCAAACTCGCTACAATTATTATTTATCGAGTTATTAGCAAATAATGGACGGATGTGCTACTCCGTCGGACGTTCGACGAAAATTTTTCTAAGTCCCACCGCCAAGAGGAAACTTTTTCCCTATCGGTCCTAGACGATTTTCGACGTGATATCACTGTAATATAGACGGTTTCTAACAATATATATCATAACACCAAACTCGCTACAATTATTATTTATCGAGTTATTAGCAAATAATGGACGGATGTGCTACTCCGTCGACAAAACTCTGGAAATTTTTCTAAGTCCCACCGCCAAGAGGAAACTTTTTCCCTATCGGTCCTAGACGATTTTCGACGTGATATCACTGTAATATAGACGGTTTCTAACAATATATATCATAACACCAAACTCGCTACAATTATTATTTATCGAGTTATTAGCAAATAATGGACGGATGTGCTACTCCGTCGGACGTTCGACGAAAATTTTTCTAAGTCCCACCGCCAAGAGGAAACTTTTTCCCTATCGGTCCTAGACGATTTTCGACGTGATATCACTGTAATATAGACGGTTTCTAACAATATATATCATAACACCAAACTCGCTACAATTATTATTTATCGAGTTATTAGCAAATAATGGACGGATGTGCTACTCCGTCGACAAAACTCTGGAAATTTTTCTAAGTCCCACCGCCAAGAGGAAACTTTTTCCCTATCGGTCCTAGACGATTTTCGACGTGATATCACTGTAATATAGACGGTTTCTAACAATATATATCATAACACCAAACTCGCTACAATTATTATTTATCGAGTTATTAGCAAATAATGGACGGATGTGCTACTCCGTCGGACGTTCGACGAAAATTTTTCTAAGTCCCACCGCTAAGAGGAAACTTTTTCCGTATCGGTCCTAGACGATTTTCGACGTGATATCACTGTAATATAGACGGTTTCTAACAATATGTATCATAACACCAAACTCGCTACAATTATTATTTATCGAGTTATTAGCAAATAATGGACGGATGTGCTACTCCGTCGACAAAACTCTGGAAATTTTTCTAAGTCCCACCGCCAAGAGGAAACTTTTTCCCTATCGGTCCTAGACGATTTTCGACGTGATATCACTGTAATATAGACGGTTTCTAACAATATATATCATAACACCAAACTCGCTACAATTATTATTTATCGAGTTATTAGCAAATAATGGACGGATGTGCTACTCCGTCGGACGTTCGACGAAAATTTTTCTAAGTCCCACCGCCAAGAGGAAACTTTTTCCCTATCGGTCCTAGACGATTTTCGACGTGATATCACTGTAATATAGACGGTTTCTAACAATATATATCATAACACCAAACTCGCTACAATTATTATTTATCGAGTTATTAGCAAATAATGGACGGATGTGCTACTCCGTCGGACGTTCGACGAAAATTTTTCTAAGTCCCACCGCCAAGAGGAAACTTTTTCCCTATCGGTCCTAGACGATTTTCGACGTGATATCACTGTAATATAGACGGTTTCTAACAATATATATCATAACACCAAACTCGCTACAATTATTATTTATCGAGTTATTAGCAAATAATGGACGGATGTGCTACTCCGTCGACAAAACTCTGGAAATTTTTCTAAGTCCCACCGCTAAGAGGAAACTTTTTCCGTATCGGTCCTAGACGATTTTCGACGTGATATCACTGTAATATAGACGGTTTCTAACAATATATATCATAACACCAAACTCGCTACAATTATTATTTATCGAGTTATTAGCAAATAATGGACGGATGTGCTACTCCGTCGGACGTTCGACGAAAATTTTTCTAAGTCCCACCGCCAAGAGGAAACTTTTTCCCTATCGGTCCTAGACGATTTTCGACGTGATATCACTGTAATATAGACGGTTTCTAACAATATATATCATAACACCAAACTCGCTACAATTATTATTTATCGAGTTATTAGCAAATAATGGACGGATGTGCTACTCCGTCGGACGTTCGACGAAAATTTTTCTAAGTCCCACCGCCAAGAGGAAACTTTTTCCCTATCGGTCCTAGACGATTTTCGACGTGATATCACTGTAATATAGACGGTTTCTAACAATATATATCATAACACCAAACTCGCTACAATTATTATTTATCGAGTTATTAGCAAATAATGGACGGATGTGCTACTCCGTCGACAAAACTCTGGAAATTTTTCTAAGTCCCACCGCCAAGAGGAAACTTTTTCCCTATCGGTCCTAGACGATTTTCGACGTGATATCACTGTAATATAGACGGTTTCTAACAATATATATCATAACACCAAACTCGCTACAATTATTATTTATCGAGTTATTAGCAAATAATGGACGGATGTGCTACTCCGTCGGACGTTCGACGAAAATTTTTCTAAGTCCCACCGCCAAGAGGAAACTTTTTCCCTATCGGTCCTAGACGATTTTCGACGTGATATCACTGTAATATAGACGGTTTCTAACAATATATATCATAACACCAAACTCGCTACAATTATTATTTATCGAGTTATTAGCAAATAATGGACGGATGTGCTACTCCGTCGACAAAACTCTGGAAATTTTTCTAAGTCCCACCGCCAAGAGGAAACTTTTTCCCTATCGGTCCTAGACGATTTTCGACGTGATATCACTGTAATATAGACGGTTTCTAACAATATATATCATAACACCAAACTCGCTACAATTATTATTTATCGAGTTATTAGCAAATAATGGACGGATGTGCTACTCCGTCGGACGTTCGACGAAAATTTTTCTAAGTCCCACCGCCAAGAGGAAACTTTTTCCCTATCGGTCCTAGACGATTTTCGACGTGATATCACTGTAATATAGACGGTTTCTAACAATATATATCATAACACCAAACTCGCTACAATTATTATTTATCGAGTTATTAGCAAATAATGGACGGATGTGCTACTCCGTCGACAAAACTCTGGAAATTTTTCTAAGTCCCACCGCCAAGAGGAAACTTTTTCCCTATCGGTCCTAGACGATTTTCGACGTGATATCACTGTAATATAGACGGTTTCTAACAATATATATCATAACACCAAACTCGCTACAATTATTATTTATCGAGTTATTAGCAAATAATGGACGGATGTGCTACTCCGTCGGACGTTCGACGAAAATTTTTCTAAGTCCCACCGCCAAGAGGAAACTTTTTCCCTATCGGTCCTAGACGATTTTCGACGTGATATCACTGTAATATAGACGGTTTCTAACAATATATATCATAACACCAAACTCGCTACAATTATTATTTATCGAGTTATTAGCAAATAATGGACGGATGTGCTACTCCGTCGGACGTTCGACGAAAATTTTTCTAAGTCCCACCGCCAAGAGGAAACTTTTTCCCTATCGGTCCTAGACGATTTTCGACGTGATATCACTGTAATATAGACGGTTTCTAACAATATATATCATAACACCAAACTCGCTACAATTATTATTTATCGAGTTATTAGCAAATAATGGACGGATGTGCTACTCCGTCGACAAAACTCTGGAAATTTTTCTAAGTCCCACCGCCAAGAGGAAACTTTTTCCCTATCGGTCCTAGACGATTTTCGACGTGATATCACTGTAATATAGACGGTTTCTAACAATATATATCATAACACCAAACTCGCTACAATTATTATTTATCGAGTTATTAGCAAATAATGGACGGATGTGCTACTCCGTCGGACGTTCGACGAAAATTTTTCTAAGTCCCACCGCCAAGAGGAAACTTTTTCCCTATCGGTCCTAGACGATTTTCGACGTGATATCACTGTAATATAGACGGTTTCTAACAATATATATCATAACACCAAACTCGCTACAATTATTATTTATCGAGTTATTAGCAAATAATGGACGGATGTGCTACTCCGTCGACAAAACTCTGGAAATTTTTCTAAGTCCCACCGCCAAGAGGAAACTTTTTCCCTATCGGTCCTAGACGATTTTCGACGTGATATCACTGTAATATAGACGGTTTCTAACAATATATATCATAACACCAAACTCGCTACAATTATTATTTATCGAGTTATTAGCAAATAATGGACGGATGTGCTACTCCGTCGACAAAACTCTGGAAATTTTTCTAAGTCCCACCGCCAAGAGGAAACTTTTTCCCTATCGGTCCTAGACGATTTTCGACGTGATATCACTGTAATATAGACGGTTTCTAACAATATATATCATAACACCAAACTCGCTACAATTATTATTTATCGAGTTATTAGCAAATAATGGACGGATGTGCTACTCCGTCGGACGTTCGACGAAAATTTTTCTAAGTCCCACCGCCAAGAGGAAACTTTTTCCCTATCGGTCCTAGACGATTTTCGACGTGATATCACTGTAATATAGACGGTTTCTAACAATATATATCATAACACCAAACTCGCTACAATTATTATTTATCGAGTTATTAGCAAATAATGGACGGATGTGCTACTCCGTCGACAAAACTCTGGAAATTTTTCTAAGTCCCACCGCCAAGAGGAAACTTTTTCCCTATCGGTCCTAGACGATTTTCGACGTGATATCACTGTAATATAGACGGTTTCTAACAATATATATCATAACACCAAACTCGCTACAATTATTATTTATCGAGTTATTAGCAAATAATGGACGGATGTGCTACTCCGTCGGACGTTCGACGAAAATTTTTCTAAGTCCCACCGCCAAGAGGAAACTTTTTCCCTATCGGTCCTAGACGATTTTCGACGTGATATCACTGTAATATAGACGGTTTCTAACAATATATATCATAACACCAAACTCGCTACAATTATTATTTATCGAGTTATTAGCAAATAATGGACGGATGTGCTACTCCGTCGACAAAACTCTGGAAATTTTTCTAAGTCCCACCGCCAAGAGGAAACTTTTTCCCTATCGGTCCTAGACGATTTTCGACGTGATATCACTGTAATATAGACGGTTTCTAACAATATATATCATAACACCAAACTCGCTACAATTATTATTTATCGAGTTATTAGCAAATAATGGACGGATGTGCTACTCCGTCGGACGTTCGACGAAAATTTTTCTAAGTCCCACCGCCAAGAGGAAACTTTTTCCCTATCGGTCCTAGACGATTTTCGACGTGATATCACTGTAATATAGACGGTTTCTAACAATATATATCATAACACCAAACTCGCTACAATTATTATTTATCGAGTTATTAGCAAATAATGGACGGATGTGCTACTCCGTCGACAAAACTCTGGAAATTTTTCTAAGTCCCACCGCCAAGAGGAAACTTTTTCCCTATCGGTCCTAGACGATTTTCGACGTGATATCACTGTAATATAGACGGTTTCTAACAATATATATCATAACACCAAACTCGCTACAATTATTATTTATCGAGTTATTAGCAAATAATGGACTTGAGTAGGGTGACACCCGGCCGTACTACATTCTGTTCTACAAATTGCACGGGTAAACGGCGGTTG
>NW_027489271.1:40000-42500 GCF_050948215.1 Halictus rubicundus | reverse complement strand
TTCTTTTCCTCCGCTTAGTAATATGCTTAAATTCAGCGGGTAATCTCGCCTACTCTGAGGTCGTCAAACGTGAAAAAAAAATGTTTCGTATATTTCACCGAAAGCATTAAAAGTACGCGAGAACGTACAGAGGAGCACAAAAAAAAAAAAAAAAAAAAACAAAACCATATATCTTATGCGCCACACCAAAGTGTCTTTTCTCTATATAATGTATATATAGAGATTTCTTCATTTTGTTCGTCGATCGGAAACTCTCGCTAGACGATCGGCCGGTTAACTTTAACGTCCGTCGAAAAGAACTTCCGGGGACTGGACGACCGACAGATCGCGCGGTCTCGCGATCGACAATGAAGAAAAAAAGACATGGGGCGACCGACAAAGGTTTGTTTTCACCTTCACCTTCTCGTGCTCTGCGTGACAACACGTTGTGGTGACAACGATGTTCGAAAGCCACTCCATAGAGGAGTATATATATTTTCAACACCCGGTGGGGTTTCTCTACTACACTAGACACACGGGGGTACAGAAACGCTGCACGACGCGATATCATCGATCAAACCAAAGAGACACGAGATCTCGGTCGTCATTCAATTCAACGAACGTGGCGATGGAATCCGCAACGGATTAGCGAGGACACGCGACGACGGGGAAATTATTCGACCCGATACAAGTACGCGTGCGCATCCCGCACAATGCCAAATGTTGCTATGTCCATCAGTCATCAAAGCGTTCGTAGAACGAGAGACCACTGTCTCGCGAACTCTAAGAATATGTTTGTCGAAGTCGCTGGCAACGACGACCCTCCGCCGCAATTATGTGTAGAGAGACACATCCACGCACAGACGTATTTTATTTTATATATCATCTCCCTGGGGCTTACGTTGCACGCCACAGTTGCGCACACAGATTTTACACGGGTGTCCGGTATCTCTTTCTTTATTTGTGTCCATTCACTGTAGTCTCTTGAGACTCTTATACCTTTCGTATACGCATCATTTCAGACGACGTCGGGAGCGCGTAAAATGTTCGAGAGTGAAACGCTTCTTCCGCAATGCGAATCGTTCCAGAGAGAGAGGAGAGAGAGATTTCGATCGTCGGAGCGGTGTTCACGGGCGGTCGTATTGAAAATACGACTCACGACGCCGCAAAACACTCACGCAAGTCCGAATGTGATACCCATTCCTATTTCCTTCTTCTCACGAAGACCGTTAGACGCAATGTAAAATTTGCAATTTTCACAGAACCGCGTCAAACGCCGACGAAACGTCCATCGTTCGCTCGTACGTAGCATCTTTGCAACCCGACTCAGAAACGCTCTTTGCGCCCTCCACAAAATTCGACATGGAGAGGTAAGCGACGGCGGGGACTTACAAGAGCAACGCAAGCAGTATTTGGTTACGTAAACGACCCTCAGCCAGGCGTGGTCCAGGAATTGTATCCGTGGACCGCAATGTGCGTTCGAAATGTCGATGTTCATGTGTCCTGCAGTTCACACGTTGACGCGCAATTAGCTGCGTTCTTCATCGACCCACGAGCCAAGTGATCCACCGTTCAGGGTAATCGTATAATTTGATTTATAATCAATATATAATTATGTCTCTTGTTCTGCGGTTCATAAGAACGCCGATACCTGAAAGCTCCAACCAGCGCGCGAAGGAGATTCAGGCGTCGTTTTTAAGGACGACACACGATCGTCCGTAGAAACGGAAACCGTCGCGAGTACGCGATTGCAATGCGCACACGTATCCGACGGCCGGGCGGAAAATACATTGAAAAACCTTTAAAGTGGAAAACACAGGAGGAGAATTCAGAAAACGACGGGGATCATAGACAACCCGATACTGGATCCCGACACTTCTCCTCCTCCTCTCTCTTATTGGAGAATGAACTCGATAACTAACGGACTTCACAGCCGGCTCTGGCCGTGCGCGATCGTTCGTCCCAAGCTCTTGTGCACTGTATTATCGCCACACAGAGAGTAGAGTGTCAGAATCGCACACAGCTTTACGCGAGCTACGCAGCCGGTCCTCTCGAAACACATTTCCAATTGTGCACGGAGAACGATTATTCGATACTAGCGGACTTCACAGCCGGCTCTGGCCGTGCGCGATCGTTCGTCCCAAGCTCTTGTGCACTGTATTATCGCCACACAGAGAGTAGAGTGTCAGAATCGCACACAGCTTTACGCGAGCTACGCAGCCGGTCCTCTCGAAACACATTTCCAATTGTGCACGGAGAAAGATTATTCGATACTAGCGGACTTCACAGCCGGCTCTGGCCGTGCGCGATCGTTCGTCCCAAGCTCTTGTGCACTGTATTATCGCCACACAGAGAGTAGAGTGTCAGAATCGCACACAGCTTTACGCGAGCTACGCAGCCGGTCCTCTCGAATATACGTGTTCGTCAACGAACACGCATGCGGCGACGTTTTGTGCTCTATGTCATACGCGAACTCGATAAATAGAGCGGGACTCACAGCCGGCTCTGGCAGCGGTCATTC
>NW_027489271.1:0-35000 GCF_050948215.1 Halictus rubicundus | reverse complement strand
AATTTTTCTAAGTCCCACCGCCAAGAGGAAACTTTTTCCGTATCGGTCCTAGACGATTTTCGACGTGATATCACTGTAATATAGACGGTTTCTAACAATATATATCATAACACCAAACTCGCTACAATTATTATTTATCGAGTTATTAGCAAATAATGGACGGATGTGCTACTCCGTCGGACGTTCGACGAAAATTTTTCTAAGTCCCACCGCCAAGAGGAAACTTTTTCCGTATCGGTCCTAGACGATTTTCGACGTGATATCACTGTAATATAGACGGTTTCTAACAATATATATCATAACACCAAACTCGCTACAATTATTATTTATCGAGTTATTAGCAAATAATGGACGGATGTGCTACTCCGTCGGACGTTCGACGAAAATTTTTCTAAGTCCCACCGCCAAGAGGAAACTTTTTCCCTATCGGTCCTAGACGATTTTCGACGTGATATCACTGTAATATAGACGGTTTCTAACAATATATATCATAACACCAAACTCGCTACAATTATTATTTATCGAGTTATTAGCAAATAATGGACGGATGTGCTACTCCGTCGACAAAACTCTGGAAATTTTTCTAAGTCCCACCGCCAAGAGGAAACTTTTTCCCTATCGGTCCTAGACGATTTTCGACGTGATATCACTGTAATATAGACGGTTTCTAACAATATATATCATAACACCAAACTCGCTACAATTATTATTTATCGAGTTATTAGCAAATAATGGACGGATGTGCTACTCCGTCGACAAAACTCTGGAAATTTTTCTAAGTCCCACCGCCAAGAGGAAACTTTTTCCGTATCGGTCCTAGACGATTTTCGACGTGATATCACTGTAATATAGACGGTTTCTAACAATATATATCATAACACCAAACTCGCTACAATTATTATTTATCGAGTTATTAGCAAATAATGGACGGATGTGCTACTCCGTCGGACGTTCGACGAAAATTTTTCTAAGTCCCACCGCCAAGAGGAAACTTTTTCCCTATCGGTCCTAGACGATTTTCGACGTGATATCACTGTAATATAGACGGTTTCTAACAATATATATCATAACACCAAACTCGCTACAATTATTATTCATCGAGTTATTAGCAAATAATGGACGGATGTGCTACTCCGTCGACAAAACTCTGGAAATTTTTCTAAGTCCCACCGCTAAGAGGAAACTTTTTCCGTATCGGTCCTAGACGATTTTCGACGTGATATCACTGTAATATAGACGGTTTCTAACAATATATATCATAACACCAAACTCGCTACAATTATTATTTATCGAGTTATTAGCAAATAATGGACGGATGTGCTACTCCGTCGGACGTTCGACGAAAATTTTTCTAAGTCCCACCGCCAAGAGGAAACTTTTTCCCTATCGGTCCTAGACGATTTTCGACGTGATATCACTGTAATATAGACGGTTTCTAACAATATATATCATAACACCAAACTCGCTACAATTATTATTTATCGAGTTATTAGCAAATAATGGACGGATGTGCTACTCCGTCGACAAAACTCTGGAAATTTTTCTAAGTCCCACCGCCAAGAGGAAACTTTTTCCCTATCGGTCCTAGACGATTTTCGACGTGATATCACTGTAATATAGACGGTTTCTAACAATATATATCATAACACCAAACTCGCTACAATTATTATTTATCGAGTTATTAGCAAATAATGGACGGATGTGCTACTCCGTCGACAAAACTCTGGAAATTTTTCTAAGTCCCACCGCCAAGAGGAAACTTTTTCCCTATCGGTCCTAGACGATTTTCGACGTGATATCACTGTAATATAGACGGTTTCTAACAATATATATCATAACACCAAACTCGCTACAATTATTATTTATCGAGTTATTAGCAAATAATGGACGGATGTGCTACTCCGTCGACAAAACTCTGGAAATTTTTCTAAGTCCCACCGCTAAGAGGAAACTTTTTCCGTATCGGTCCTAGACGATTTTCGACGTGATATCACTGTAATATAGACGGTTTCTAACAATATATATCATAACACCAAACTCGCTACAATTATTATTTATCGAGTTATTAGCAAATAATGGACGGATGTGCTACTCCGTCGGACGTTCGACGAAAATTTTTCTAAGTCCCACCGCCAAGAGGAAACTTTTTCCCTATCGGTCCTAGACGATTTTCGACGTGATATCACTGTAATATAGACGGTTTCTAACAATATATATCATAACACCAAACTCGCTACAATTATTATTTATCGAGTTATTAGCAAATAATGGACGGATGTGCTACTCCGTCGGACGTTCGACGAAAATTTTTCTAAGTCCCACCGCCAAGAGGAAACTTTTTCCCTATCGGTCCTAGACGATTTTCGACGTGATATCACTGTAATATAGACGGTTTTCTAACAATATATATCATAACACCAAACTCGCTACAATTATTATTTATCGAGTTATTAGCAAATAATGGACGGATGTGCTACTCCGTCGGACGTTCGACGAAAATTTTTCTAAGTCCCACCGCTAAGAGGAAACTTTTTCCCTAACGGTCCTAGACGATTTTCGACGTGATATCACTGTAATATAGACGGTTTCTAACAATATATATCATAACACCCAAACTCGCTACAAATTATTTATCGAGTTATTAGCAAATAATGGACGGATGTGCTACTCCGTCGACAAAACTCTGGAAATTTTTCTAAGTCCCACCGCCAAGAGGAAACTTTTTCCCTATCGGTCCTAGACGATTTTCGACGTGATATCACTGTAATATAGACGGTTTCTAACAATATATATCATAACACCAAACTCGCTACAATTATTATTATCGAGTTATTAGCAAATAATGGACGGATGTGCTACTCCGTCGACAAAACTCTGGAAATTTTTCTAAGTCCCACCGCCAAGAGGAAACTTTTTCCCTATCGGTCCTAGACGATTTTCGACGTGATATCACTGTAATATAGGACGGTTTCTAACAATATATATCATAACACCAAACTCGCTACAATTATTATTTATCGAGTTATTAGCAAATAATGGACGGATGTGCTACTCCGTCGACAAAACTCTGGAAATTTTTCTAAGTCCCACCGCTAAGAGGAAACTTTTTCCGTATCGGTCCTAGACGATTTTTCGACGTGATATCACTGTAATATAGACGGTTTCTAACAATATATATCATAACACCAAACTCGCTACAATTATTATTTATCGAGTTATTAGCAAATAATGGACGGATGTGCTACTCCGTCGGACGTTCGACGAAAATTTTTCTAAGTCCCCACCGCCAAGAGGAAACTTTTTCCCTATCGGTCCTAGACGATTTTCGACGTGATATCAACTGTAATATAGACGGTTTCTAACAATATATATCATAACACCAAACTCGCTACAATTATTATTATCGAGTTATTAGCAAATAATGGACGGATGTGCTACTCCGTCGACAAACTCTGGAAATTTTTCTAAGTCCCACCGCCAAGAGGAAACTTTTTCCGTATCGGTCCTAGACGATTTTCGACGTGATATCACTGTAATATAGACGGGTTTCTAACAATATATATCATAACACCAAACTCGCTACAATTATTATTTATCGAGTTATTAGCAAATAATGGACGGATGTGCTACTCCGTCGGACGTTCGACGAAAATTTTTCTAAGTCCCACCGCCAAGAGGAAACTTTTTCCGTATCGGTCCTAGACGATTTTCGACGTGATATCACTGTAATATAGACGGGTTTCTAACAATATATATCATAACACCAAACTCGCTACAATTATTAATTTATCGAGTTATTAGCAAATAATGGACGGATGTGCTACTCCGTCGGGACGTTCGACGAAAATTTTTCTAAGTCCCACCGCCAAGAGGAAACTTTTTCCCGTATCGGTCCTAGACGATTTTCGACGTGATATCACTGTAATATAGACGGTTTCTAACAATATATATCATAACACCAAACTCGCTACAATTATTATTTATCGAGTTATTAGCAAATAATGGACGGATGTGCTACTCCGTCGACAAAACTCGAAATTTTTCTAAGTCCCACCGCCAAGAGGAAACTTTTTCCCTATCGGTCCTAGACGATTTTCGACGTGATATCACTGTAATATAGACGGTTTCTAACAATATATATCATAACACCAAACTCGCTACAATTATTATTTATCGAGTTATTAGCAAATAATGGACGGATGTGCTACTCCGTCGACAAAACTCTGGAAATTTTTCTAAGTCCCACCGCCAAGAGGAAACTTTTTCCCTATCGGGATCGCCTAGACGATTTTCGACGTGATATCACTGTAATATAGACGGTTTCAATATATATCATAACACCAAACTCGCTACAATTATTATTTATCGAGTTATTAGCAAATAATGGACGGATGTGCTACTCCGTCGACAAACTCTGGAAATTTTTCTAAGTCCCACCGCCAAGAGGAAACTTTTTCCGTATCGGTCCTAGACGATTTTCGACGTGATATCACTGTAATATAGACGGTTTCTAACAATATATATCATAACACCAAACTCGCTACAATTATTATTTATCGAGTTATTAGCAAATAATGGACGGATGTGCTACTCCGTCGGACGTTCGACGAAAATTTTTCTAAGTCCCACCGCCAAGAGGAAACTTTTTCCCTATCGGTCCTAGACGATTTTCGACGTGATATCACTGTAATATAGACGGTTTCTAACAATATATATCATAACACCAAACTCGCTACAATTATTATTCATCGAGTTATTAGCAAATAATGGACGGATGTGCTACTCCGTCGACAAAACTCTGGAAATTTTCTAAGTCCCACCGCTAAGAGGAAACTTTTTCCGTATCGGTCCTAGACGATTTTCGACGTGATATCACTGTAATATAGACGGTTTCTAACAATATATATCATAACACCAAACTCGCTACAATTATTATTTATCGAGTTATTAGCAAATAATGGACGGATGTGCTACTCCGTCGGACGTTCGACGAAAATTTTTCTAAGTCCCACCGCCAAGAGGAAACTTTTTCCCTATCGGTCCTAGACGATTTTCGACGTGATATCACTGTAATATAGACGGTTTCTAACAATATATATTCATAACACCAAACTCGCTACAATTATTAATTTATCGAGTTATTAGCAAATAATGGACGGATGTGCTACTCCGTCGGACGTTCGACGAAAATTTTTCTAAGTCCCACCGCCAAGAGGAAACTTTTTCCCTATCGGTCTAGACGATTTTCGACGTGATATCACTGTAATATAGACGGTTTCTAACAATATATATCATAACACCAAACTCGCTACAATTATTATTTATCGAGTTATTAGCAAATAATGGACGGATGTGCTACTCCGTCGACAAAACTCTGGAAATTTTTCTAAGTCCACCGCCAAGAGGAAACTTTTTCCCTATCGGTCCTAGACGATTTTCGACGTGATATCACTGTAATATAGACGGTTTCTAACAATATATATCATAACACCAAACTCGCTACAATTATTATTTATCGAGTTATTAGCAAATAATGGACGGATGTGCTACTCCGTCGACGTTCGACGAAAATTTTTCCAAGTCCCACCGCCAAGAGGAAACTTTTTCCCTATCGGTCCTAGACGATTTTCGACGTGATATCACTGTAATATAGACGGTTTCTAACAATATATATCATAACACCAAACTCGCTACAATTATTATTTATCGAGTTATTAGCAAATAATGGACGGATGTGCTACTCCGTCGACAAACTCTGGAAATTTTTCTAAGTCCCACCGCCAAGAGGAAACTTTTTCCCTATCGGTCCTAGACGATTTTCGACGTGATATCACTGTAATATAGACGGTTTCTAACAATATATATCATAACACCAAACTCGCTACAATTATTATTTATCGAGTTATTAGCAAATAATGACGGATGTGCTACTCCGTCGGACGTTCGACGAAAATTTTTCTAAGTCCCACCGCCAAGAGGAAACTTTTTCCCTATCGGTCCTAGACGATTTTCGACGTGATATCACTGTAATATAGACGGTTTCTACAATATATATCATAACACCAAACTCGCTACAATTATTATTTATCGAGTATTAGCAAATAATGGACGGATGTGCTACTCCGTCGACAAAACTCTGGAAATTTTTCTAAGTCCCACCGCCAAGAGGAAACTTTTTCCCTATCGGTCCTAGACGATTTTCGACGTGATATCACTGTAATATAGACGGTTTCTAACAATATATATCATAACACCAAACTCGCTACAATTATTATTTATCGAGTTATTAGCAAATAATGGACGGATGTGCTACTCCGTCGGACGTTCGACGAAAATTTTTCTAAGTCCCACCGCTAAGAGGAAACTTTTTCCGTATCGGTCCTAGACGATTTTCGACGTGATATCACTGTAATATAGACGGTTTCTAACAATATATATCATAACACCAAACTCGCTACAATTATTATTTATCGAGTATTAGCAAATAATGGACGGATGTGCTACTCCGTCGACAAAACTCTGGAAATTTTTCTAAGTCCCACCGCCAAGAGGAAACTTTTTCCCTATCGGTCCTAGACGATTTTCGACGTGATATCACTGTAATATAGACGGTTCTAACAATATATATCATAACACCAAACTCGCTACAATTATTATTTATCGAGTTATTAGCAAATAATGGACGGATGTGCTACTCCGTCGGACGTTCGACGAAAATTTTTCTAAGTCCCACCGCTAGAGGAAACTTTTTCCCTATCGGTCCTAGACGATTTTCGACGTGATATCACTGTAATATAGACGGTTTCTAACAATATATATCATAACACCAAACTCGCTACAATTATTATTTATCGAGTTATTAGCAAATAATGGACGGATGTGCTACTCCGTCGACAAAACTCTGGAAATTTTTCTAAGTCCCACCGCCAAGAGGAAACTTTTTCCCTATCGTCCTAGACGATTTTCGACGTGATATCACTGTAATATAGACGGTTTCTAACAATATATATCATAACACCAAACTCGCTACAATTATTATTATCGAGTTATTAGCAAATAATGGACGGATGTGCTACTCCGTCGACAAAACTCTGGAAATTTTTCTAAGTCCCACCGCCAAGAGGAAACTTTTTCCCTATCGGTCCTAGACGATTTTCGACGTGATATCACTGTAATATAGACGGTTTCTAACAATATATATCATAACACCAAACTCGCTACAATTATTATTTATCGAGTTATTAGCAAATAATGGACGGATGTGCTACTCCGTCGACAAAACTCTGGAAAATTTTTCTAAGTCCCACCGCTAAGAGGAAACTTTTTCCGTATCGGTCCTAGACGATTTTCGACGTGATATCACTGTAATATAGACGGTTTCTAACAATATATATCATAACACCAAACTCGCTACAATTATTATTTATCGAGTTATTAGCAAATAATGGACGGATGTGCTACTCCGTCGGACGTTCGACGAAAATTTTTCTAAGTCCACCGCCAAGAGGAAACTTTTTCCCTATCGGTCCTAGACGATTTTCGACGTGATATCACTGTAATATAGACGGTTTCTAACAATATATATCATAACACCAAACTCGCTACAATTATTATTTATCGAGTTATTAGCAAATAATGGACGGATGTGCTACTCCGTCGACAAAACTCTGGAAATTTTTCTAAGTCCCACGCCAAGAGGAAACTTTTTCCGTATCGGTCCTAGACGATTTCGACGTGATATCACTGTAATATAGACGGTTTCTAACAATATATATCATAACACCAAACTCGCTACAATTATTATTTATCGAGTTATTAGCAAATAATGGACGGATGTGCTACTCCGTCGGACGTTCGACGAAAATTTTTCTAAGTCCCACCGCCAAGAGGAAACTTTTTCCCTATCGGTCCTAGACGATTTTCGACGTGATATCACTGTAATATAGACGGTTTCTAACAATATATATCATAACACCAACTCGCTACAATTATTATTTATCGAGTTATTAGCAAATAATGGACGGATGTGCTACTCCGTCGACAAAACTCTGGAAATTTTTCTAAGTCCCACCGCCAAGAGGAAACTTTTTCCGTATCGGTCCTAGACGATTTTCGACGTGATATCACTGTAATATAGACGGTTTCTAACAATATATATCATAACACCAAACTCGCTACAATTATTATTTATCGAGTTATTAGCAAATAATGGACGGATGTGCTACTCCGTCGGACGTTCGACGAAAATTTTTCTAAGTCCCACCGCCAAGAGGAAACTTTTTCCGTATCGGTCCTAGACGATTTTCGACGTGATATCACTGTAATATAGACGGTTTCTAACAATATATATCATAACACAAACTCGCTACAATTATTATTTATCGAGTTATTAGCAAATAATGGACGGATGTGCTACTCCGTCGGACGTTCGACGAAATTTTTCTAAGTCCCACCGCCAAGAGGAAACTTTTTCCGTATCGGTCCTAGACGATTTTCGACGTGATATCACTGTAAT
The DNA here is from genome assembly GCF_050948215.1 of Halictus rubicundus. NCBI lineage: Eukaryota > Metazoa > Arthropoda > Insecta > Hymenoptera > Halictidae > Halictus > Halictus rubicundus. The sequence continues at coordinate 26,485 of NW_027489271.1, read as the reverse complement.
ATAGACGGTTTCTAACAATATATATCATAACACCAAACTCGCTACAATTATTATTTATCGAGTTATTAGCAAATAATGGACGGATGTGCTACTCCGTCGGACGTTCGACGAAATTTTTCTAAGTCCCACCGCCAAGAGGAACTTTTTCCGTATCGGTCCTAGACGATTTTCGACGTGATATCACTGTAATATAGACGGTTTCTAACAATATATATCATAACACCAAACTCGCTACAATTATTATTTATCGAGTTATTAGCAAATAATGGACGGATGTGCTACTCCGTCGACAAAACTCTGGAAATTTTCTAAGTCCCACCGCCAAGAGGAAACTTTTTCCCTATCGGTCCTAGACGATTTTCGACGTGATATCACTGTAATATAGACGGTTTCTAACAATATATATCATAACACCAAACTCGCTACAATTATTATTTATCGAGTTATTAGCAAATAATGGACGGATGTGCTACTCCGTCGACAAAACTCTGGAAAATTTTTCTAAGTCCCACCGCCAAGAGGAAACTTTTTCCCGTATCGGTCCTAGACGATTTTCGACGTGATATCACTGTAATATAGACGGTTTCTAACAATATATATCATAACACCAAACTCGCTACAATATTATTTATCGAGTTATTAGCAAATAATGGACGGATGTGCTACTCCGTCGGACGTTCGACGAAAATTTTTCTAAGTCCCACCGCCAAGAGGAAACTTTTTCCCTATCGGTCCTAGACGATTTTCGACGTGATATCACTGTAATATAGACGGTTTCTAACAATATATATCATAACACCAAACTCGCTACAATTATTATTATCGAGTTATAGCAAATAATGGACGGATGTGCTACTCCGTCGACAAAACTCTGGAAATTTTTCTAAGTCCCACCGCCAAGAGGAAACTTTTTCCGTATCGGTCCTAGACGATTTTCGACGTGATATCACTGTAATATAGACGGTTTCTAACAATATATATCATAACACCAAACTCGCTACAATTATTATTTATCGAGTATTAGCAAATAATGGACGGATGTGCTACTCCGTCGGACGTTCGACGAAAATTTTTCTAAGTCCCACCGCCAAGAGGAAACTTTTTCCCTATCGGTCCTAGACGATTTTCGACGTGATATCACTGTAATATAGACGGTTTCTAACAATATATATCATAACACCAAACTCGCTACAATTATTATTTATCGAGTTATTAGCAAATAATGGACGGATGTGCTACTCCGTCGGACGTTCGACGAAAATTTTTCTAAGTCCCACGCCAAGAGGAAACTTTTTCCCTATCGGTCCTAGACGATTTTCGACGTGATATCACTTGTAATATAGACGTTTCTAACAATATATATCATAACACCAAACTCGCTACAATTATTATTTATCGAGTTATTAGCAAATAATGGACGGATGTGCTACTCCGTCGACAAAACTCTGGAAATTTTTCTAAGTCCCACCGCCAAGAGGAAACTTTTTCCCTATCGGTCCTAGACGATTTTCGACGTGATATCACTGTAATATAGACGGTTTCTAACAATATATATCATAACACCAAACTCGCTACAATTATTATTTATCGAGTTATTAGCAAATAATGGACGGATGTGCTACTCCGTCGGACGTTCGACGAAAATTTTTCTAAGTCCCACCGCAAGAGGAAACTTTTTCCCTATCGGTCCTAGACGATTTTCGACGTGATATCACTGTAATATAGACGGTTCTAACAATATATATCATAACACCAAACTCGCTACAATTATTATTTATCGAGTTATTAGCAAATAATGGACGGATGTGCTACTCGTCGACAAAACTCTGAATTTTTCTAAGTCCCACCGCCAAGAGGAAACTTTTTCCCTATCGGTCCTAGACGATTTTCGACGTGATATCACTGTAATATAGACGGTTTCTAACAATATATATCATAACACCAAACTCGCTACAATTATTATTTATCGAGTTATTAGCAAATAATGGACGGATGTGCTACTCCGTCGGACGTTCGACGAAATTTTTCTAAGTCCCACCGCCAAGAGGAAACTTTTTCCCTATCGGTCCTAGACGATTTTCGACGTGATATCACTGTAATATAGACGGTTTCTAACAATATATATCATAACACCAAACTCGCTACAATTATTATTTATCGAGTTATTAGCAAATAATGGACGGATGTGCTACTCCGTCGACAAAACTCTGGAAATTTTTCTAAGTCCCACCGCCAAGAGGAAACTTTTTCCGTATCGGTCCTAGACGATTTTCGACGTGATATCACTGTAATATAGACGGTTTCTAACAATATATATCATAACACCAAACTCGCTACAATTATTATTTATCGAGTTATTAGCAAATAATGGACGGATGTGCTACTCCGTCGGACGTTCGACGAAAATTTTTCTAAGTCCCACCGCAAGAGGAAACTTTTTCCCGTATCGGTCCTAGACGATTTTCGACGTGATATCACTGTAATATAGACGGTTTCTAACAATATATATCATAACACCAAACTCGCTACAATTATTATTTATCGAGTTATTAGCAAATAATGGACGGATGTGCTACTCCGTCGACAAAACTCTGGAAATTTTTCTAAGTCCCACCGCCAAGAGGAAACTTTTTCCGTATCGGTCCTAGACGATTTTCGACGTGATATCACTGTAATATAGACGGTTTCTAACAATATATATCATAACACCAAACTCGCTACAATTATTATTTATCGAGTTATTAGCAAATAATGGACGGATGTGCTACTCCGTCGGACGTCGACGAAAATTTTTCTAAGTCCCACCGCCAAGAGGAAACTTTTTCCCTATCGGTCCTAGACGATTTTCGACGTGATATCACTGTAATATAGACGGTTTCTAACAATATATATCATAACACCAAACTCGCTACAATTATTATTTATCGAGTTATTAGCAAATAATGGACGGATGTGCTACTCCGTCGACAAACTCTGGAAATTTTTCTAAGTCCCACCGCCAAGAGGAAACTTTTTCCCTATCGGTCCTAGACGATTTTCGACGTGATATCACTGTAATATAGACGGTTTCTAACAATATATATCATAACACCAAACTCGCTACAATTATTATTTATCGAGTTATTAGCAAATAATGGACGGATGTGCTACTCCGTCGACAAAACTCTGGAAATTTTTCTAAGTCCCACCGCCAAGAGGAAACTTTTTCCCTATCGGTCCTAGACGATTTTCGACGTGATATCACTGTAATATAGACGGTTTCTAACAATATATATCATAACACCAAACTCGCTACAATTATTATTTATCGAGTTATTAGCAAATAATGGACGGATGTGCTACTCCGTCGACAAACTCGAAATTTTTCTAAGTCCCACCGCCAAGAGGAAACTTTTTCCGTATCGGTCCTAGACGATTTTCGACGTGATATCACTGTAATATAGACGGTTTCTAACAATATATATCATAACACCAAACTCGCTACAATTATTATTTATCGAGTTATTAGCAAATAATGGACGGATGTGCTACTCCGTCGGACGTTCGACGAAATTTTTCTAAGTCCACCGCCAAGAGGAAACTTTTTCCCTATCGGTCCTAGACGATTTTCGACGTGATATCACTGTAATATAGACGGTTTCTAACAATATATATCATAACACCAAACTCGCTACAATTATTATTTATCGAGTTATTAGCAAATAATGGACGGATGTGCTACTCCGTCAGACGTCTGGAATTTTTCTAAGTCCCACCGCCAAGAGGAAACTTTTTCCCTATCGGTCCTAGACGATTTTCGACGTGATATCACTGTAATATAGACGGTTTCTAACAATATATATCATAACACCAAACTCGCTACAATTATTATTTATCGAGTTATTAGCAAATAATGGACGGATGTGCTACTCCGTCGACAAACTCTGGAAATTTTTCTAAGTCCCACCGCCAAGAGGAAACTTTTTCCCTATCGGTCCTAGACGATTTTCGACGTGATATCACTGTAATATAGACGGTTTCTAACAATATATATCATAACACAAACTCGCTACAATTATTATTTATCGAGTTATTAGCAAATAATGGACGGATGTGCTACTCCGTCGACAAAACTCTGGAAATTTTTCTAAGTCCCACCGCTAAGAGGAAACTTTTTCCGTATCGGTCCTAGACGATTTTCGACGTGATATCACTGTAATATAGACGGTTTCTAACAATATATATCATAACACCAAACTCGCTACAATTATTATTTATCGAGTTATTAGCAAATAATGGACGGATGTGCTACTCCGTCGGACGTTCGACGAAAATTTTTCTAAGTCCCACCGCCAAGAGGAAACTTTTTCCCTATCGGTCCTAGACGATTTTCGACGTGATATCACTGTAATATAGACGGTTTCTAACAATATATATCATAACACCAAACTCGCTACAATTATTATTTATCGAGTTATTAGCAAATAATGGACGGATGTGCTACTCCGTCGACAAACTCTGGAAATTTTTCTAAGTCCCACCGCAAGAGGAAACTTTTTCCGTATCGGTCCTAGACGATTTCGACGTGATATCACTGTAATATAGACGGTTTCTAACAATATATATCATAACACCAAACTCGCTACAATTATTATTTATCGAGTTATTAGCAAATAATGGACGGATGTGCTACTCCGTCGGACGTTCGACGAAAATTTTTCTAAGTCCCACCGCAAGAGGAAACTTTTTCCCTATCGGTCCTAGACGATTTTCGACGTGATATCACTGTAATATAGACGGTTTCTAACAATATATATCATAACACCAAACTCGCTACAATTATTATTTATCGAGTTATTAGCAAATAATGGACGGATGTGCTACTCCGTCGACGAACTCTGAAATTTTTCTAAGTCCCACCGCCAAGAGGAAACTTTTTCCCTATCGGTCCTAGACGATTTTCGACGTGATATCACTGTAATATAGACGGTTTCTAACAATATATATCATAACACCAAACTCGCTACAATTATTATTTATCGAGTTATTAGCAAATAATGGACGGATGTGCTACTCCGTCGACAAAACTCTGAAATTTTTCTAAGTCCCACCGCAAGAGGAAACTTTTTCCCTATCGGTCCTAGACGATTTTCGACGTGATATCACTGTAATATAGACGGTTTCTAACAATATATATCATAACACCAAACTCGCTACAATTATTATTTATCGAGTTATTAGCAAATAATGGACGGATGTGCTACTCCGTCGACAAAACTCTGGAAATTTTTCTAAGTCCCACCGCCAAGAGGAAACTTTTTCCGTATCGGTCCTAGACGATTTTCGACGTGATATCACTGTAATATAGACGGTTTCTAACAATATATATCATAACACCAAACTCGCTACAATTATTATTTATCGAGTTATTAGCAAATAATGGACGGATGTGCTACTCCGTCGGACGTTCGACGAAAATTTTTCTAAGTCCCACCGCCAAGAGGAAACTTTTTCCCTATCGGTCCTAGACGATTTTCGACGTGATATCACTGTAATATAGACGGTTTCTAACAATATATATCATAACACCAAACTCGCTACAATTATTATTTATCGAGTTATTAGCAAATAATGGACGGATGTGCTACTCCGTCGACAAAACTCTGGAAATTTTTCTAAGTCCCACCGCCAAGAGGAAACTTTTTCCCTATCGGTCCTAGACGATTTTCGACGTGATATCACTGTAATATAGACGGTTTCTAACAATATATATCATAACACCAAACTCGCTACAATTATTATTTATCGAGTTATTAGCAAATAATGGACGGATGTGCTACTCCGTCGGACGTTCGACGAAAATTTTTCTAAGTCCCACCGCCAAGAGGAAACTTTTTCCCTATCGGTCCTAGACGATTTTCGACGTGATATCACTGTAATATAGACGGTTTCTAACAATATATATCATAACACCAAACTCGCTACAATTATTATTTATCGAGTTATTAGCAAATAATGGACGGATGTGCTACTCCGTCGACAAAACTCTGGAAATTTTTCTAAGTCCCACCGCCAAGAGGAAACTTTTTCCCTATCGGTCCTAGACGATTTTCGACGTGATATCACTGTAATATAGACGGTTTCTAACAATATATATCATAACACCAAACTCGCTACAATTATTATTTATCGAGTTATTAGCAAATAATGGACGGATGTGCTACTCCGTCGGACGACTCGGAAATTTTTCTAAGTCCCACCGCCAAGAGGAAACTTTTTCCCTATCGGTCCTAGACGATTTTCGACGTGATATCACTGTAATATAGACGGTTTCTAACAATATATATCATAACACCAAACTCGCTACAATTATTATTTATCGAGTTATTAGCAAATAATGGACGGATGTGCTACTCCGTCGACAAAACTCTGGAAATTTTTCTAAGTCCCACCGCCAAGAGGAAACTTTTTCCGTATCGGTCCTAGACGATTTTCGACGTGATATCACTGTAATATAGACGGTTTCTAACAATATATATCATAACACCAAACTCGCTACAATTATTATTTATCGAGTTATTAGCAAATAATGGACGGATGTGCTACTCCGTCGGACGTTCGACGAAAATTTTTCTAAGTCCCACCGCCAAGAGGAAACTTTTTCCCTATCGGTCCTAGACGATTTTCGACGTGATATCACTGTAATATAGACGGTTTCTAACAATATATATCATAACACCAAACTCGCTACAATTATTATTTATCGAGTTATTAGCAAATAATGGACGGATGTGCTACTCCGTCGACAAACGACTGGAAAATTTTTCTAAGTCCCACCGCCAAGAGGAAACTTTTTCCGTATCGGTCCTAGACGATTTTCGACGTGATATCACTGTAATATAGACGGTTTCTAACAATATATATCATAACACCAAACTCGCTACAATTATTATTTATCGAGTTATTAGCAAATAATGGACGGATGTGCTACTCCGTCGGACAACTCGAAATTTTTCTAAGTCCCACCGCCAAGAGGAAACTTTTTCCCTATCGGTCCTAGACGATTTTCGACGTGATATCACTGTAATATAGACGGTTTCTAACAATATATATCATAACACCAAACTCGCTACAATTATTATTTATCGAGTTATTAGCAAATAATGGACGGATGTGCTACTCCGTCGACAAAACTCGAAAATTTTTCTAAGTCCCACCGCCAAGAGGAAACTTTTTCCTATCGGTCCTAGACGATTTTCGACGTGATATCACTGTAATATAGACGGTTTCTAACAATATATATCATAACACCAAACTCGCTACAATTATTATTTATCGAGTTATTAGCAAATAATGGACGGATGTGCTACTCCGTCGACAAAACTCTGGAAATTTTTCTAAGTCCCACCGCCAAGAGGAAACTTTTTCCCTATCGGTCCTAGACGATTTTCGACGTGATATCACTGTAATATAGACGGTTTCTAACAATATATATCATAACACCAAACTCGCTACAATTATTATTTATCGAGTTATTAGCAAATAATGGACGGATGTGCTACTCCGTCGGACGACTCGGAAATTTTTCTAAGTCCCACCGCCAAGAGGAAACTTTTTCCCTATCGGTCCTAGACGATTTTCGACGTGATATCACTGTAATATAGACGGTTTCTAACAATATATATCATAACACCAAACTCGCTACAATTATTATTTATCGAGTTATTAGCAAATAATGGACGGATGTGCTACTCCGTCGACAAAACTCTGGAAATTTTTCTAAGTCCCACCGCCAAGAGGAAACTTTTTCCCTATCGGTCCTAGACGATTTTCGACGTGATATCACTGTAATATAGACGGTTTCTAACAATATATATCATAACACCAAACTCGCTACAATTATTATTTATCGAGTTATTAGCAAATAATGGACGGATGTGCTACTCCGTCGGACGTTCGACGAAAATTTTTCTAAGTCCCACCGCCAAGAGGAAACTTTTTCCCTATCGGTCCTAGACGATTTTCGACGTGATATCACTGTAATATAGACGGTTTCTAACAATATATATCATAACACCAAACTCGCTACAATTATTATTTATCGAGTTATTAGCAAATAATGGACGGATGTGCTACTCCGTCGACAAAACTCTGGAAATTTTTCTAAGTCCCACCGCCAAGAGGAAACTTTTTCCCTATCGGTCCTAGACGATTTTTCGACGTGATATCACTGTAATATAGACGGTTTCTAACAATATATATCATAACACCAAACTCGCTACAATTATTATTTATCGAGTTATTAGCAAATAATGGACGGATGTGCTACTCCGTCGGACGTTCGACGAAAATTTTTCTAAGTCCCACCGCCAAGAGGAAACTTTTTCCCTATCGGTCCTAGACGATTTTCGACGTGATATCACTGTAATATAGACGGTTTCTAACAATATATATCATAACACCAAACTCGCTACAATTATTATTTATCGAGTTATTAGCAAATAATGGACGGATGTGCTACTCCGTCGACAAAACTCTGGAAATTTTTCTAAGTCCCACCGCCAAGAGGAAACTTTTTCCCTATCGGTCCTAGACGATTTTCGACGTGATATCACTGTAATATAGACGGTTTCTAACAATATATATCATAACACCAAACTCGCTACAATTATTATTTATCGAGTTATTAGCAAATAATGGACGGATGTGCTACTCCGTCGGACGTTCGACGAAAATTTTTCTAAGTCCCACCGCCAAGAGGAAACTTTTTCCCTATCGGTCCTAGACGATTTTCGACGTGATATCACTGTAATATAGACGGTTCTAACAATATATATCATAACACCAAACTCGCTACAATTATTATTTATCGAGTTATTAGCAAATAATGGACGGATGTGCTACTCCGTCGACAAAACTCTGGAAATTTTTCTAAGTCCCACCGCAAGAGGAAACTTTTTCCCTATCGGTCCTAGACGATTTTCGACGTGATATCACTGTAATATAGACGGTTTCTAACAATATATATCATAACACCAAACTCGCTACAATTATTATTTATCGAGTTATTAGCAAATAATGGACGGATGTGCTACTCCGTCGGACGTTCGACGAAAATTTTTCTAAGTCCCACCGCCAAGAGGAAACTTTTTCCCTATCGGTCCTAGACGATTTTCGACGTGATATCACTGTAATATAGACGGTTTCTAACAATATATATCATAACACCAAACTCGCTACAATTATTATTTATCGAGTTATTAGCAAATAATGGACGGATGTGCTACTCCGTCGACAAAACTCTGAAATTTTTCTAAGTCCCACCGCCAAGAGGAAACTTTTTCCCTATCGGTCCTAGACGATTTTCGACGTGATATCACTGTAATATAGACGGTTTCTAACAATATATATCATAACACCAAACTCGCTACAATTATTATTTATCGAGTTATTAGCAAATAATGGACGGATGTGCTACTCCGTCGGACAACTCTTGGAAATTTTTCTAAGTCCCACCGCCAAGAGGAAACTTTTTCCCTATCGGTCCTAGACGATTTTCGACGTGATATCACTGTAATATAGACGGTTTCTAACAATATATATCATAACACCAAACTCGCTACAATTATTATTTATCGAGTTATAGCAAATAATGGACGATGTGCTACTCCGTCGACAAAACTCTGGAAATTTTTCTAAGTCCCACCGCCAAGAGGAAACTTTTTCCCTATCGGTCCTAGACGATTTTCGACGTGATATCACTGTAATATAGACGGTTTCTAACAATATATATCATAACACCAAACTCGCTACAATTATTATTTATCGAGTTATTAGCAAATAATGGACGGATGTGCTACTCCGTCGGACGTTCGACGAAAATTTTCTAAGTCCCACCGCCAGAGGAAACTTTTTCCCTATCGGTCCTAGACGATTTTCGACGTGATATCACTGTAATATAGACGGTTTCTAACAATATATATCATAACACCAAACTCGCTACAATTATTATTTATCGAGTTATTAGCAAATAATCGGACGGATGTGCTACTCGTCGACAAAACTCTGAAATTTTTCTAAGTCCCACCGCCAAGAGGAAACTTTTTCCCTATCGGTCCTAGACGATTTCGACGTGATATCACTGTAATATAGACGGTTTCTAACAATATATATCATAACACCAAACTCGCTACAATTATTATTTATCGAGTTATTAGCAAATAATGGACGGATGTGCTACTCCGTCGGACGTTCGACGAAAATTTTTCTAAGTCCCACCGCCAAGAGGAAACTTTTTCCCTATCGGTCCTAGACGATTTTCGACGTGATATCACTGTAATATAGACGGTTTCTAACAATATATATCATAACACCAAACTCGCTACAATTATTATTTATCGAGTTATTAGCAAATAATGGACGGATGTGCTACTCCGTCGACAAACTCTGGAAATTTTTCTAAGTCCCACCGCCAAGAGGAAACTTTTTCCCTATCGGTCCTAGACGATTTTCGACGTGATATCACTGTAATATAGACGGTTTCTAACAATATATATCATAACACCAAACTCGCTACAATTATTATTTATCGAGTTATTAGCAAATAATGGACGGATGTGCTACTCCGTCGGACGTTCGACGAAAATTTTCTAAGTCCCACGCCAAGAGGAAACTTTTTCCCTATCGGTCCTAGACGATTTCGACGTGATATCACTGTAATATAGACGGTTTCTAACAATATATATCATAACACCAAACTCGCTACAATTATTATTTATCGAGTTATTAGCAAATAATGGACGGATGTGCTACTCCGTCGACAAACTCTGGAAATTTTTCTAAGTCCCACGCCAAGAGGAAACTTTTTCCCTATCGGTCCTAGACGATTTTCGACGTGATTCACTGTAATATAGACGGTTTCTAACATATATATATCATAACACCAAACTCGCTACAATTATTATTTATCGAGTTATTAGCAAATAATGGACGGATGTGCTACTCCGTCGGACGTTCGACGAAATTTTTCTAAGTCCCACCGCCAAGAGGAAACTTTTCCCTATCGGTCCTAGACGATTTTCGACGTGATATCACTGTAATATAGACGGTTTCTAACAATATATATCATAACACCAAACTCGCTACAATTATTATTTATCGAGTTATTAGCAAATAATGGACGGATGTGCTACTCCGTCGACAAACTCTGGATTTTTCTAAGTCCCACCGCCAAGAGGAAACTTTTTCCCTATCGGTCCTAGACGATTTTCGACGTGATATCACTGTAATATAGACGGTTTCTAACAATATATATCATAACACCAACTCGCTACAATTATTATTTATCGAGTTATTAGCAAATAATGGACGGATGTGCTACTCCGTCGACAAAACTCTGAAATTTTTCTAAGTCCACCGCCAAGAGGAAACTTTTTCCCTATCGGTCCTAGACGATTTTCGACGTGATATCACTGTAATATAGACGGTTTCTAACTATATATATCATAACACCAAACTCGCTACAATTATTATTTATCGAGTTATTAGCAAATAATGGACGGATGTGCTACTCCGTCGGACAACTCTGGAAATTTTTCTAAGTCCCACCGCCAAGAGGAAACTTTTTCCCTATCGGTCCTAGACGATTTTCGACGTGATATCGACTGTAATATAGACGGTTTCTAACAATATATATCATAACACCAAACTCGCTACAATTATTATTATCGAGTTATTAGCAAATAATGGACGGATGTGCTACTCCGTGACGTTCGACGAAAACCGAATTTTTTCTAGAGTCCCACGCCAAGAGGAAACTTTTCCTATCGGTCCTAGACGATTTTCGACGTGATATCACTGTAATATAGACGGTTTCTAACAATATATATCATAGACACCAAACTCGCTACAATTATTATTTATCGAGTTATTACCAAATTAATGGACGGATGTGCTACTCCCGTCGACAAACTCTGGAATTTTTCCTAAGTCCCACCGCAAGAGGAAACTTTTTCCCTATCGGTCCTAGACGATTTCGACGTGAAGATCACTGTAATATAGACGGTTTCTAACAATATATATCATAACACCAAACTCGCTACAATTATTATTTATCGAGTTCCAAACTCGCTACAATTATTATTTATCGAGTTATTAGCAAATAATGGACGGATGTGCTACTCCGTCGACAAAACTCTGGAAATTTTTCTAAGTCCCACCGCTAAGAGGAAACTTTTTCCGTATCGGTCCTAGACGATTTTCGACGTGATATCACTGTAATATAGACGGTTTCTAACAATATGTATCATAACACCAAACTCGCTACAATTATTATTTATCGAGTTATTAGCAAATAATGGACGGATGTGCTACTCCGTCGGACGTTCGACGAAAATTTTTCTAAGTCCCACCGCCAAGAGGAAACTTTTTCCGTATCGGTCCTAGACGATTTTCGACGTGATATCACTGTAATATAGACGGTTTCTAACAATATATATCATAACACCAAACTCGCTACAATTATTATTTATCGAGTTATTAGCAAATAATGGACGGATGTGCTACTCCGTCGGACGTTCGACGAAAATTTTTCTAAGTCCCACCGCCAAGAGGAAACTTTTTCCCTATCGGTCCTAGACGATTTTCGACGTGATATCACTGTAATATAGACGGTTTCTAACAATATATATCATAACACCAAACTCGCTACAATTATTATTTATCGAGTTATTAGCAAATAATGGACGGATGTGCTACTCCGTCGACAAAACTCTGGAAATTTTTCTAAGTCCCACCGCCAAGAGGAAACTTTTTCCCTATCGGTCCTAGACGATTTTCGACGTGATATCACTGTAATATAGACGGTTTCTAACAATATATATCATAACACCAAACTCGCTACAATTATTATTTATCGAGTTATTAGCAAATAATGGACGGATGTGCTACTCCGTCGACAAAACTCTGGAAATTTTTCTAAGTCCCACCGCCAAGAGGAAACTTTTTCCGTATCGGTCCTAGACGATTTTCGACGTGATATCACTGTAATATAGACGGTTTCTAACAATATATATCATAACACCAAACTCGCTACAATTATTATTTATCGAGTTATTAGCAAATAATGGACGGATGTGCTACTCCGTCGGACGTTCGACGAAAATTTTTCTAAGTCCCACCGCCAAGAGGAAACTTTTTCCCTATCGGTCCTAGACGATTTTCGACGTGATATCACTGTAATATAGACGGTTTCTAACAATATATATCATAACACCAAACTCGCTACAATTATTATTTATCGAGTTATTAGCAAATAATGGACGGATGTGCTACTCCGTCGACAAAACTCTGGAAATTTTTCTAAGTCCCACCGCCAAGAGGAAACTTTTTCCGTATCGGTCCTAGACGATTTTCGACGTGATATCACTGTAATATAGACGGTTTCTAACAATATATATCATAACACCAAACTCGCTACAATTATTATTTATCGAGTTATTAGCAAATAATGGACGGATGTGCTACTCCGTCGGACGTTCGACGAAAATTTTTCTAAGTCCCACCGCCAAGAGGAAACTTTTTCCGTATCGGTCCTAGACGATTTTCGACGTGATATCACTGTAATATAGACGGTTTCTAACAATATATGTCATAACACCAAACTCGCTACAATTATTATTTATCGAGTTATTAGCAAATAATGGACGGATGTGCTACTCCGTCGACAAAACTCTGGAAATTTTTCTAAGTCCCACCGCTAAGAGGAAACTTTTTCCGTATCGGTCCTAGACGATTTTCGACGTGATATCACTGTAATATAGACGGTTTCTAACAATATGTATCATAACACCAAACTCGCTACAATTATTATTTATCGAGTTATTAGCAAATAATGGACGGATGTGCTACTCCGTCGACAAAACTCTGGAAATTTTTCTAAGTCCCACCGCCAAGAGGAAACTTTTTCCCTATCGGTCCTAGACGATTTTCGACGTGATATCACTGTAATATAGACGGTTTCTAACAATATATATCATAACACCAAACTCGCTACAATTATTATTTATCGAGTTATTAGCAAATAATGGACGGATGTGCTACTCCGTCGACAAAACTCTGGAAATTTTTCTAAGTCCCACCGCCAAGAGGAAACTTTTACCCTATCGGTCCTAGACGATTTTCGACGTGATATCACTGTAATATAGACGGTTTCTAACAATATATATCATAACACCAAACTCGCTACAATTATTATTTATCGAGTTATTAGCAAATAATGGACGGATGTGCTACTCCGTCGGACGTTCGACGAAAATTTTTCTAAGTCCCACCGCCAAGAGGAAACTTTTTCCCTATCGGTCCTAGACGATTTTCGACGTGATATCACTGTAATATAGACGGTTTCTAACAATATATATCATAACACCAAACTCGCTACAATTATTATTTATCGAGTTATTAGCAAATAATGGACGGATGTGCTACTCCGTCGACAAAACTCTGGAAATTTTTCTAAGTCCCACCGCCAAGAGGAAACTTTTTCCGTATCGGTCCTAGACGATTTTCGACGTGATATCACTGTAATATAGACGGTTTCTAACAATATATATCATAACACCAAACTCGCTACAATTATTATTTATCGAGTTATTAGCAAATAATGGACGGATGTGCTACTCCGTCGGACGTTCGACGAAAATTTTTCTAAGTCCCACCGCCAAGAGGAAACTTTTTCCCTATCGGTCCTAGACGATTTTCGACGTGATATCACTGTAATATAGACGGTTTCTAACAATATATATCATAACACCAAACTCGCTACAATTATTATTTATCGAGTTATTAGCAAATAATGGACGGATGTGCTACTCCGTCGGACGTTCGACGAAAATTTTTCTAAGTCCCACCGCCAAGAGGAAACTTTTTCCGTATCGGTCCTAGACGATTTTCGACGTGATATCACTGTAATATAGACGGTTTCTAACAATATATGTCATAACACCAAACTCGCTACAATTATTATTTATCGAGTTATTAGCAAATAATGGACGGATGTGCTACTCCGTCGACAAAACTCTGGAAATTTTTCTAAGTCCCACCGCTAAGAGGAAACTTTTTCCGTATCGGTCCTAGACGATTTTCGACGTGATATCACTGTAATATAGACGGTTTCTAACAATATGTATCATAACACCAAACTCGCTACAATTATTATTTATCGAGTTATTAGCAAATAATGGACGGATGTGCTACTCCGTCGACAAAACTCTGGAAATTTTTCTAAGTCCCACCGCCAAGAGGAAACTTTTTCCCTATCGGTCCTAGACGATTTTCGACGTGATATCACTGTAATATAGACGGTTTCTAACAATATATATCATAACACCAAACTCGCTACAATTATTATTTATCGAGTTATTAGCAAATAATGGACGGATGTGCTACTCCGTCGACAAAACTCTGGAAATTTTTCTAAGTCCCACCGCCAAGAGGAAACTTTTTCCCTATCGGTCCTAGACGATTTTCGACGTGATATCACTGTAATATAGACGGTTTCTAACAATATATATCATAACACCAAACTCGCTACAATTATTATTTATCGAGTTATTAGCAAATAATGGACGGATGTGCTACTCCGTCGGACGTTCGACGAAAATTTTTCTAAGTCCCACCGCCAAGAGGAAACTTTTTCCCTATCGGTCCTAGACGATTTTCGACGTGATATCACTGTAATATAGACGGTTTCTAACAATATATATCATAACACCAAACTCGCTACAATTATTATTTATCGAGTTATTAGCAAATAATGGACGGATGTGCTACTCCGTCGACAAAACTCTGGAAATTTTTCTAAGTCCCACCGCCAAGAGGAAACTTTTTCCGTATCGGTCCTAGACGATTTTCGACGTGATATCACTGTAATATAGACGGTTTCTAACAATATATATCATAACACCAAACTCGCTACAATTATTATTTATCGAGTTATTAGCAAATAATGGACGGATGTGCTACTCCGTCGGACGTTCGACGAAAATTTTTCTAAGTCCCACCGCCAAGAGGAAACTTTTTCCCTATCGGTCCTAGACGATTTTCGACGTGATATCACTGTAATATAGACGGTTTCTAACAATATATATCATAACACCAAACTCGCTACAATTATTATTTATCGAGTTATTAGCAAATAATGGACGGATGTGCTACTCCGTCGACAAAACTCTGGAAATTTTTCTAAGTCCCACCGCCAAGAGGAAACTTTTTCCGTATCGGTCCTAGACGATTTTCGACGTGATATCACTGTAATATAGACGGTTTCTAACAATATATATCATAACACCAAACTCGCTACAATTATTATTTATCGAGTTATTAGCAAATAATGGACGGATGTGCTACTCCGTCGGACGTTCGACGAAAATTTTTCTAAGTCCCACCGCCAAGAGGAAACTTTTTCCGTATCGGTCCTAGACGATTTTCGACGTGATATCACTGTAATATAGACGGTTTCTAACAATATATATCATAACACCAAACTCGCTACAATTATTATTTATCGAGTTATTAGCAAATAATGGACGGATGTGCTACTCCGTCGGACGTTCGACGAAAATTTTTCTAAGTCCCACCGCCAAGAGGAAACTTTTTCCGTATCGGTCCTAGACGATTTTCGACGTGATATCACTGTAATATAGACGGTTTCTAACAATATATATCATAACACCAAACTCGCTACAATTATTATTTATCGAGTTATTAGCAAATAATGGACGGATGTGCTACTCCGTCGGACGTTCGACGAAAATTTTTCTAAGTCCCACCGCCAAGAGGAAACTTTTTCCCTATCGGTCCTAGACGATTTTCGACGTGATATCACTGTAATATAGACGGTTTCTAACAATATATATCATAACACCAAACTCGCTACAATTATTATTTATCGAGTTATTAGCAAATAATGGACGGATGTGCTACTCCGTCGACAAAACTCTGGAAATTTTTCTAAGTCCCACCGCCAAGAGGAAACTTTTTCCCTATCGGTCCTAGACGATTTTCGACGTGATATCACTGTAATATAGACGGTTTCTAACAATATATATCATAACACCAAACTCGCTACAATTATTATTTATCGAGTTATTAGCAAATAATGGACGGATGTGCTACTCCGTCGACAAAACTCTGGAAATTTTTCTAAGTCCCACCGCCAAGAGGAAACTTTTTCCGTATCGGTCCTAGACGATTTTCGACGTGATATCACTGTAATATAGACGGTTTCTAACAATATATATCATAACACCAAACTCGCTACAATTATTATTTATCGAGTTATTAGCAAATAATGGACGGATGTGCTACTCCGTCGGACGTTCGACGAAAATTTTTCTAAGTCCCACCGCCAAGAGGAAACTTTTTCCCTATCGGTCCTAGACGATTTTCGACGTGATATCACTGTAATATAGACGGTTTCTAACAATATATATCATAACACCAAACTCGCTACAATTATTATTCATCGAGTTATTAGCAAATAATGGACGGATGTGCTACTCCGTCGACAAAACTCTGGAAATTTTTCTAAGTCCCACCGCTAAGAGGAAACTTTTTCCGTATCGGTCCTAGACGATTTTCGACGTGATATCACTGTAATATAGACGGTTTCTAACAATATATATCATAACACCAAACTCGCTACAATTATTATTTATCGAGTTATTAGCAAATAATGGACGGATGTGCTACTCCGTCGGACGTTCGACGAAAATTTTTCTAAGTCCCACCGCCAAGAGGAAACTTTTTCCCTATCGGTCCTAGACGATTTTCGACGTGATATCACTGTAATATAGACGGTTTCTAACAATATATATCATAACACCAAACTCGCTACAATTATTATTTATCGAGTTATTAGCAAATAATGGACGGATGTGCTACTCCGTCGACAAAACTCTGGAAATTTTTCTAAGTCCCACCGCCAAGAGGAAACTTTTTCCCTATCGGTCCTAGACGATTTTCGACGTGATATCACTGTAATATAGACGGTTTCTAACAATATATATCATAACACCAAACTCGCTACAATTATTATTTATCGAGTTATTAGCAAATAATGGACGGATGTGCTACTCCGTCGACAAAACTCTGGAAATTTTTCTAAGTCCCACCGCCAAGAGGAAACTTTTTCCCTATCGGTCCTAGACGATTTTCGACGTGATATCACTGTAATATAGACGGTTTCTAACAATATATATCATAACACCAAACTCGCTACAATTATTATTTATCGAGTTATTAGCAAATAATGGACGGATGTGCTACTCCGTCGACAAAACTCTGGAAATTTTTCTAAGTCCCACCGCTAAGAGGAAACTTTTTCCGTATCGGTCCTAGACGATTTTCGACGTGATATCACTGTAATATAGACGGTTTCTAACAATATATATCATAACACCAAACTCGCTACAATTATTATTTATCGAGTTATTAGCAAATAATGGACGGATGTGCTACTCCGTCGGACGTTCGACGAAAATTTTTCTAAGTCCCACCGCCAAGAGGAAACTTTTTCCCTATCGGTCCTAGACGATTTTCGACGTGATATCACTGTAATATAGACGGTTTCTAACAATATATATCATAACACCAAACTCGCTACAATTATTATTTATCGAGTTATTAGCAAATAATGGACGGATGTGCTACTCCGTCGGACGTTCGACGAAAATTTTTCTAAGTCCCACCGCCAAGAGGAAACTTTTTCCCTATCGGTCCTAGACGATTTTCGACGTGATATCACTGTAATATAGACGGTTTCTAACAATATATATCATAACACCAAACTCGCTACAATTATTATTTATCGAGTTATTAGCAAATAATGGACGGATGTGCTACTCCGTCGGACGTTCGACGAAAATTTTTCTAAGTCCCACCGCTAAGAGGAAACTTTTTCCCTATCGGTCCTAGACGATTTTCGACGTGATATCACTGTAATATAGACGGTTTCTAACAATATATATCATAACACCAAACTCGCTACAATTATTATTTATCGAGTTATTAGCAAATAATGGACGGATGTGCTACTCCGTCGACAAAACTCTGGAAATTTTTCTAAGTCCCACCGCCAAGAGGAAACTTTTTCCCTATCGGTCCTAGACGATTTTCGACGTGATATCACTGTAATATAGACGGTTTCTAACAATATATATCATAACACCAAACTCGCTACAATTATTATTTATCGAGTTATTAGCAAATAATGGACGGATGTGCTACTCCGTCGACAAAACTCTGGAAATTTTTCTAAGTCCCACCGCCAAGAGGAAACTTTTTCCCTATCGGTCCTAGACGATTTTCGACGTGATATCACTGTAATATAGACGGTTTCTAACAATATATATCATAACACCAAACTCGCTACAATTATTATTTATCGAGTTATTAGCAAATAATGGACGGATGTGCTACTCCGTCGACAAAACTCTGGAAATTTTTCTAAGTCCCACCGCTAAGAGGAAACTTTTTCCGTATCGGTCCTAGACGATTTTCGACGTGATATCACTGTAATATAGACGGTTTCTAACAATATATATCATAACACCAAACTCGCTACAATTATTATTTATCGAGTTATTAGCAAATAATGGACGGATGTGCTACTCCGTCGGACGTTCGACGAAAATTTTTCTAAGTCCCACCGCCAAGAGGAAACTTTTTCCCTATCGGTCCTAGACGATTTTCGACGTGATATCACTGTAATATAGACGGTTTCTAACAATATATATCATAACACCAAACTCGCTACAATTATTATTTATCGAGTTATTAGCAAATAATGGACGGATGTGCTACTCCGTCGACAAAACTCTGGAAATTTTTCTAAGTCCCACCGCCAAGAGGAAACTTTTTCCGTATCGGTCCTAGACGATTTTCGACGTGATATCACTGTAATATAGACGGTTTCTAACAATATATATCATAACACCAAACTCGCTACAATTATTATTTATCGAGTTATTAGCAAATAATGGACGGATGTGCTACTCCGTCGACAAAACTCTGGAAATTTTTCTAAGTCCCACCGCTAAGAGGAAACTTTTTCCGTATCGGTCCTAGACGATTTTCGACGTGATATCACTGTAATATAGACGGTTTCTAACAATATATATCATAACACCAAACTCGCTACAATTATTATTTATCGAGTTATTAGCAAATAATGGACGGATGTGCTACTCCGTCGGACGTTCGACGAAAATTTTTCTAAGTCCCACCGCCAAGAGGAAACTTTTTCCGTATCGGTCCTAGACGATTTTCGACGTGATATCACTGTAATATAGACGGTTTCTAACAATATATATCATAACACCAAACTCGCTACAATTATTATTTATCGAGTTATTAGCAAATAATGGACGGATGTGCTACTCCGTCGGACGTTCGACGAAAATTTTTCTAAGTCCCACCGCCAAGAGGAAACTTTTTCCGTATCGGTCCTAGACGATTTTCGACGTGATATCACTGTAATATAGACGGTTTCTAACAATATATATCATAACACCAAACTCGCTACAATTATTATTTATCGAGTTATTAGCAAATAATGGACGGATGTGCTACTCCGTCGGACGTTCGACGAAAATTTTTCTAAGTCCCACCGCCAAGAGGAAACTTTTTCCCTATCGGTCCTAGACGATTTTCGACGTGATATCACTGTAATATAGACGGTTTCTAACAATATATATCATAACACCAAACTCGCTACAATTATTATTTATCGAGTTATTAGCAAATAATGGACGGATGTGCTACTCCGTCGACAAAACTCTGGAAATTTTTCTAAGTCCCACCGCCAAGAGGAAACTTTTTCCCTATCGGTCCTAGACGATTTTCGACGTGATATCACTGTAATATAGACGGTTTCTAACAATATATATCATAACACCAAACTCGCTACAATTATTATTTATCGAGTTATTAGCAAATAATGGACGGATGTGCTACTCCGTCGACAAAACTCTGGAAATTTTTCTAAGTCCCACCGCCAAGAGGAAACTTTTTCCGTATCGGTCCTAGACGATTTTCGACGTGATATCACTGTAATATAGACGGTTTCTAACAATATATATCATAACACCAAACTCGCTACAATTATTATTTATCGAGTTATTAGCAAATAATGGACGGATGTGCTACTCCGTCGGACGTTCGACGAAAATTTTTCTAAGTCCCACCGCCAAGAGGAAACTTTTTCCCTATCGGTCCTAGACGATTTTCGACGTGATATCACTGTAATATAGACGGTTTCTAACAATATATATCATAACACCAAACTCGCTACAATTATTATTTATCGAGTTATTAGCAAATAATGGACGGATGTGCTACTCCGTCGACAAAACTCTGGAAATTTTTCTAAGTCCCACCGCTAAGAGGAAACTTTTTCCGTATCGGTCCTAGACGATTTTCGACGTGATATCACTGTAATATAGACGGTTTCTAACAATATGTATCATAACACCAAACTCGCTACAATTATTATTTATCGAGTTATTAGCAAATAATGGACGGATGTGCTACTCCGTCGGACGTTCGACGAAAATTTTTCTAAGTCCCACCGCCAAGAGGAAACTTTTTCCGTATCGGTCCTAGACGATTTTCGACGTGATATCACTGTAATATAGACGGTTTCTAACAATATATATCATAACACCAAACTCGCTACAATTATTATTTATCGAGTTATTAGCAAATAATGGACGGATGTGCTACTCCGTCGGACGTTCGACGAAAATTTTTCTAAGTCCCACCGCCAAGAGGAAACTTTTTCCCTATCGGTCCTAGACGATTTTCGACGTGATATCACTGTAATATAGACGGTTTCTAACAATATATATCATAACACCAAACTCGCTACAATTATTATTTATCGAGTTATTAGCAAATAATGGACGGATGTGCTACTCCGTCGACAAAACTCTGGAAATTTTTCTAAGTCCCACCGCCAAGAGGAAACTTTTTCCCTATCGGTCCTAGACGATTTTCGACGTGATATCACTGTAATATAGACGGTTTCTAACAATATATATCATAACACCAAACTCGCTACAATTATTATTTATCGAGTTATTAGCAAATAATGGACGGATGTGCTACTCCGTCGACAAAACTCTGGAAATTTTTCTAAGTCCCACCGCCAAGAGGAAACTTTTTCCGTATCGGTCCTAGACGATTTTCGACGTGATATCACTGTAATATAGACGGTTTCTAACAATATATATCATAACACCAAACTCGCTACAATTATTATTTATCGAGTTATTAGCAAATAATGGACGGATGTGCTACTCCGTCGGACGTTCGACGAAAATTTTTCTAAGTCCCACCGCCAAGAGGAAACTTTTTCCCTATCGGTCCTAGACGATTTTCGACGTGATATCACTGTAATATAGACGGTTTCTAACAATATATATCATAACACCAAACTCGCTACAATTATTATTTATCGAGTTATTAGCAAATAATGGACGGATGTGCTACTCCGTCGACAAAACTCTGGAAATTTTTCTAAGTCCCACCGCCAAGAGGAAACTTTTTCCGTATCGGTCCTAGACGATTTTCGACGTGATATCACTGTAATATAGACGGTTTCTAACAATATATATCATAACACCAAACTCGCTACAATTATTATTTATCGAGTTATTAGCAAATAATGGACGGATGTGCTACTCCGTCGGACGTTCGACGAAAATTTTTCTAAGTCCCACCGCCAAGAGGAAACTTTTTCCGTATCGGTCCTAGACGATTTTCGACGTGATATCACTGTAATATAGACGGTTTCTAACAATATATGTCATAACACCAAACTCGCTACAATTATTATTTATCGAGTTATTAGCAAATAATGGACGGATGTGCTACTCCGTCGACAAAACTCTGGAAATTTTTCTAAGTCCCACCGCTAAGAGGAAACTTTTTCCGTATCGGTCCTAGACGATTTTCGACGTGATATCACTGTAATATAGACGGTTTCTAACAATATGTATCATAACACCAAACTCGCTACAATTATTATTTATCGAGTTATTAGCAAATAATGGACGGATGTGCTACTCCGTCGACAAAACTCTGGAAATTTTTCTAAGTCCCACCGCCAAGAGGAAACTTTTTCCCCTATCGGTCCTAGACGATTTTCGACGTGATATCACTGTAATATAGACGGTTTCTAACAATATATATCATAACACCAAACTCGCTACAATTATTATTTATCGAGTTATTAGCAAATAATGGACGGATGTGCTACTCCGTCGACAAAACTCTGGAAATTTTTCTAAGTCCCAACCGCCAAGAGGAAACTTTTTCCCTATCGGTCCTAGACGATTTTCGACGTGATATCACTGTAATATAGACGGTTTCTAACAATATATATCATAACACCAAACTCGCTACAATTATTATTTATCGAGTTATTAGCAAATAATGGACGGATGTGCTACTCCGTCGGACGTTCGACGAAAATTTTTCTAAGGTCCCCACCGCCAAGAGGAAACTTTTTCCCTATCGGTCCTAGACGATTTTCGACGTGATATCACTGTAATATAGACGGTTTCTAACAATATATATCATAACACCAAACTCGCTACAATTATTATTTATCGAGTTATTAGCAAATAATGGACGGATGTGCTACTCCGTCGACAAAACTCTGGAAATTTTTCTAAGTCCCACCGCCAAGAGGGAAACTTTTTCCGTATCGGTCCTAGACGATTTTCGACGTGATATCACTGTAATATAGACGGTTTCTAACAATATATATCATAACACCAAACTCGCTACAATTATTATTTATCGAGTTATTAGCAAATAATGGACGGATGTGCTACTCCGTCGGACGTTCGACGAAAATTTTTCTAAGTCCCACCGCCAAGAGGAAACTTTTTCCCTATCGGTCCTAGACGATTTTCGACGTGATATCACTGTAATATAGACGGTTTCTAACAATATATATCATAACACCAAACTCGCTACAATTATTATTTATCGAGTTATTAGCAAATAATGGACGGATGTGCTACTCCGTCGGACGTTCGACGAAAATTTTTCTAAGTCCCACCGCCAAGAGGAAACTTTTTCCGTATCGGTCCTAGAACGATTTTCGACGTGATATCACTGTAATATAGACGGTTTCTAACAATATATGTCATAACACCAAACTCGCTACAATTATTATTTATCGAGTTATTAGCAAATAATGGACGGATGTGCTACTCCGTCGACAAAACTCTGGAAATTTTTCTAAGTCCCACCGCTAAGAGGAAACTTTTTCCGTATCGGTCCTAGACGATTTTCGACGTGATATCACTGTAATATAGACGGTTTCTAACAATATGTATCATAACACCAAACTCGCTACAATTATTATTTATCGAGTTATTAGCAAATAATGGACGGATGTGCTACTCCGTCGACAAAACTCTGGAAATTTTTCTAAGTCCCACCGCCAAGAGGAAACTTTTTCCGTATCGGTCCTAGACGATTTTCGACGTGATATCACTGTAATATAGACGGTTTCTAACAATATATATCATAACACCAAACTCGCTACAATTATTATTTATCGAGTTATTAGCAAATAATGGACGGATGTGCTACTCCGTCGGACGTTCGACGAAAATTTTTCTAAGTCCCACCGCCAAGAGGAAACTTTTTCCCTATCGGTCCTAGACGATTTTTCGACGTGATATCACTGTAATATAGACGGTTTCTAACAATATATATCATAACACCAAACTCGCTACAATTATTATTTATCGAGTTATTAGCAAATAATGGACGGATGTGCTACTCCGTCGACAAAACTCTGGAAATTTTTCTAAGTCCCACCGCCAAGAGGAAACTTTTTCCCTATCGGTCCTAGACGATTTTCGACGTGATATCACTGTAATATAGACGGTTTCTAACAATATATATCATAACACCAAACTCGCTACAATTATTATTTATCGAGTTATTAGCAAATAATGGACGGATGTGCTACTCCGTCGACAAAACTCTGGAAATTTTTCTAAGTCCCACCGCTAAGAGGAAACTTTTTCCGTATCGGTCCTAGACGATTTTCGACGTGATATCACTGTAATATAGACGGTTTCTAACAATATGTATCATAACACCAAACTCGCTACAATTATTATTTATCGAGTTATTAGCAAATAATGGACGGATGTGCTACTCCGTCGGACGTTCGACGAAAATTTTTCTAAGTCCCACCGCCAAGAGGAAACTTTTTCCCTATCGGTCCTAGACGATTTTCGACGTGATATCACTGTAATATAGACGGTTTCTAACAATATATATCATAACACCAAACTCGCTACAATTATTATTTATCGAGTTATTAGCAAATAATGGACGGATGTGCTACTCCGTCGACAAAACTCTGGAAATTTTTCTAAGTCCCACCGCCAAGAGGAAACTTTTTCCCTATCGGTCCTAGACGATTTTCGACGTGATATCACTGTAATATAGACGGTTTCTAACAATATATATCATAACACCAAACTCGCTACAATTATTATTTATCGAGTTATTAGCAAATAATGGACGGATGTGCTACTCCGTCGGACGTTCGACGAAAATTTTTCTAAGTCCCCACCGCCAAGAGGAAACTTTTTCCCTATCGGTCCTAGACGATTTTCGACGTGATATCACTGTAATATAGACGGTTTCTAACAATATATATCATAACACCAAACTCGCTACAATTATTATTTATCGAGTTATTAGCAAATAATGGACGGATGTGCTACTCCGTCGACAAAACTCTGGAAATTTTTCTAAGTCCCACCGCTAAGAGGAAACTTTTTCCGTATCGGTCCTAGACGATTTTCGACGTGATATCACTGTAATATAGACGGTTTCTAACAATATGTATCATAACACCAAACTCGCTACAATTATTATTTATCGAGTTATTAGCAAATAATGGACGGATGTGCTACTCCGTCGGACGTTCGACGAAAATTTTTCTAAGTCCCACCGCCAAGAGGAAACTTTTTCCGTATCGGTCCTAGACGATTTTCGACGTGATATCACTGTAATATAGACGGTTTCTAACAATATATATCATAACACCAAACTCGCTACAATTATTATTTATCGAGTTATTAGCAAATAATGGACGGATGTGCTACTCCGTCGGACGTTCGACGAAAATTTTTCTAAGTCCCACCGCCAAGAGGAAACTTTTTCCCTATCGGTCCTAGACGATTTTCGACGTGATATCACTGTAATATAGACGGTTTCTAACAATATATATCATAACACCAAACTCGCTACAATTATTATTTATCGAGTTATTAGCAAATAATGGACGGATGTGCTACTCCGTCGACAAAACTCTGGAAATTTTTCTAAGTCCCACCGCCAAGAGGAAACTTTTTCCCTATCGGTCCTAGACGATTTTCGACGTGATATCACTGTAATATAGACGGTT
>NW_027489270.1:0-61177 GCF_050948215.1 Halictus rubicundus | reverse complement strand
AGGAAAGGATAGAGGATAGGATAGGATAGAGGATAGGATAGGATAGAGGATAGGATAGGATAGATGATAGGATAGGATAGAGGATAGGATAGGATAGAGGATAGGATAGGATAGAGGATAGGATAGGATAGAGGATAGGATAGGATAGAGGATATGATAGGATAGAGGATAGGATAGGATAGAGGATAGGATAGGATAGAGGATAGAATAGGATAGAGGATAGGATAGGATAAAGTATAGGATAGGATAGAGAATGTGATAGGATAGAGGATCGGATAGAGGATAGGATAGAGGATCGGATAGAGGATAGGATAGAGGATAGGATAGGTAAATGGATAGGATAGCGGATAGGATAGGATAGAGGATAGGATAGGATAGAGGATAGGATAGGATAGAGGATAGGATAGGATAGAGGATAGGATAGGATAGAGGATAGGATAGAGGATATCATGGGATTGAGGATAGAATAGGATAAAGGATAGGATAGGATAGAGGATACGATAGAGGATTGGATAGGATAGAGGATAGGATATAATAGAGGATAGGATAGGATAGAGGATAGGATAGGATAGAGGATAGGATAGGATAGAGGATAGGATAGGATAGAGGATGGGATAGGATAGAGGATAGGATAGGATAGAGGATCGGATAGAGGATAGGATAGAGGATCGGATAGAGGATAGGATAGAGGATAGGATAGGTAATTGGATAGGATAGAGGATAGGATAGGATAGAGGATAGGATAGGATAGAGGATAGGATAGGATAGAGGATAGGATAGGATAGAGGATAGGATAGGATAGAGGATAGGATAGGATAGAGGATAGGATAGGATAGAGGATAGGATAGGATAGAGGATAGGATAGGATAGAGGATAGGATAGGATAGAGGATAGGATAGGATAGAGGATAGGATAGTATAGAGGATAGGATAGGATAGAGGATAGGATAGGATAGAGGATAGGATAGGATAGAGGATAGGATAGGATAGAGGATAGGATAGGATAGAGGATAGGATAGGATAGAGGATCGGATAGAGGATAGGATAGGATAGAGGATAGGATAGGATAGAGGATAGGATAGGATAGAGGATAGGATAGGATAGAGGATAGGATAGGATAGAGGATAGGATAGGATAGAGGATAGGATAGATGATAGGATAGGATAGAGGATAGGATAGGATAGAGGATAGGATAGGATAGAGGATAGGATAGACAATAGGATAGGATAGAGGATCGGATAGAGGATAGGATAGGATAGAGGATAGGATAGGATAGAGGATAGGATAGGATAGAGGATAGGATAGGATAGAGGATAGGATAGGATAAAGGATAGGATAGGATAGAGGATACGATAGAGGATTGGATAGGATAGAGGATAGGATAGGATAGAGGATAGGATAGGATAGAGGATAGTATCGGATAGAGGATAGGATAGGATAGAGGATAGGATAGGATTGAGGATAGGATAGAATAAAGGATAGGATAGGATAGAGGATACGATAGAGGATTGGATAGGATAGAGGATAGGATATAATAGAGGATAGGATAGGATAGAGGATAGGATAGGATAGAGGATAGGATAGGATAGAGGATAGGATAGGATAGAGGATAGGATAGGATAGAGGATAGGATAGGGTAGAGGGTAGGATAGGATAGAGGATATGATAGGATAGAGGATAGGATAAGATAGAGGATAGGATAGGATAGAGGATAGGATAGGATGGGATAGAGGATAGGATAGGATAGGATATTATAGAGGATAGGATAGGATAGAGGATAGGATAGGATAGAGGATAGGATAGGATAGAGGATAGGATAGGATAGAATATAGGATAGGATAGAGGATAGGATAGGATAGGGGATAGGATAGGATACAGGATAGGATAGAGGATAGGATAGGATAGAGGATGGGATAGGATAGAGGATAGGATAGGATAGAGGATAGGAGAGGATAGAGGATAGGATACGATAGAGGATAGGATAGGATAGTGCATTGGATAGGATAGAGTATAGAATAGGATAGAGGATAGGATAGGATAGAGGATAGGATAGGATTGAGGATAGGATAGGATAGGATAGAGGATAGGAAAGGATAGAATATAGGATTGGATAGAGGATAGGATAGGATAGAGGATAGGATTGGATACAGGATAGGATAGAGGATAGGATAGGATAGAGGATCGGATAGAGGATAGGATAGGATAGAGGATAGGATAGGATAGAGGATAGGATAGGATAGAGGATAGGATAGGATAGAGGATCGGATAGAGGATAGGATAGGATAGAGTATAGGATAGGATAGAGGATAGGATAGGATAGAGGATAGGATAGGATAGAGGATAGGATAGGATAGAGGATAGGATAGGATAGAGGATAGGATAGGATAGAGGATAGGATAGGATAGAGGATAGGATAGGATAGAGGATAGGATAGACAATAGGATAGGATAGAGGTTCGGATAGAGGATAGGATAGGATAGAGGATAGGATAGGATAGAGGATAGGATAGGATAGAGGATAGGATAGGATAGAGGATAGGATAGGATAGAGGATAGGATAGGGTAGAGGGTAGGATAGGATAGAGGATATGATAGGATAGAGGAGAGGATAAGATAGAGGATAGGATAGGATAGAGGATAGGATAGGATGGGATAGAGGATAGGATAGGATAGGATAGAGGATAGGATAGGATAGAGGATAGGATAGGATAGAGGATAGGATAGGATAGAATATAGGATAGGATAGAGGATAGGATAGGATAGAGGATAGGATAGGATACAGGATAGGATAGAGGATAGGATAGGATAGAGGATGGGATAGGATAGAGGATAGGATAGGGTAGAGGATAGGAGAGGATAGTGGATAGGATAGGATAGAGGATAGGATAGGATAGTGCATTGGATAGGATAGAGTATAGAATAGGATAGAGGATAGGATAGGATAGAGGATAGGATAGGATTGAGGATAGGATAGGATAGGATAGAGGATAGGATAGGATAGAGGATAGGATAGGATAGAGGATAGGATAGGATAGAGGATAGGATAGGATAGAGGATAGGATAGGATAGAGGATAGGATAGGGTAGAGGGTAGGATAGGATAGAGGATATGATAGGATAGAGGATAGGATAAGATAGAGGATAGGATAGGATAGAGGATAGGATAGGATGGGATAGAGGATAGGATAGGATAGGATAGGATAGAGGATAGGATAGGATAGAGGATAGGATAGGATAGAGGATAGGATAGGATAGAATATAGGATAGGATAGAGGATAGGATAGGATAGAGGATAGGATAGGATACAGGATAGGATAGAGGATAGGATAGGATAGAGGATGGGATAGGATAGAGGATAGGATAGGATAGAGGATAGGAGAGGATAGAGGATAGGATAGGATAGAGGATAGGATAGGATAGTGCATTGGATAGGATAGAGTATAGAATAGGATAGAGGATAGGATAGGATAGAGGATAGGATAGGATTGAGGATAGGATAGGATAGGATAGAGGATAGGAAAGGATAGAATATAGGATTGGATAGAGGATAGGATAGGATA
Source organism: Halictus rubicundus (assembly GCF_050948215.1). NCBI lineage: Eukaryota > Metazoa > Arthropoda > Insecta > Hymenoptera > Halictidae > Halictus > Halictus rubicundus. Next base: position 57,620 of record NW_027489270.1, on the reverse strand, counting down.
GAGGATAGGATAGGATACAGGATAGGATAGAGGATAGGATAGGATAGAGGATCGGATAGAGGATAGGATAGGATAGAGGATAGGATAGGATAGAGGATCGGATAGAGGATAGGATAGGATAGAGGATAGGATAGGATAGAGGATAGGATAGGATAGAGGATAGGATAGGATAGAGGATAGGATTTGATAGAGGGTAGGATAGGATAGAGGATATGATAGGATTGAGAATAGGGTAGGATAGAGGATAGGATAGGATAGAGGATAGGATAGGATAGATGATAGGATAGGATAGAGGATAGAGGATAGAGGATAGAGGATAGGATAGGATAGAGGATAGGATAGGATAGAGGATAGGATAGGATAGAGGATAGGATAGGATAGAATATAGGATAGGATAGAGGATAGGATAGGATAGAGGATAGGATAGGATAGAGGATAGGATAGGATACAGGATAGGATAGAGGATAGGATAGGATAGAGGATGGGATAGGATAGAGGATAGGATAGGATAGAGGATAGGAGAGGATAGAGGACAGGATAGGATAGAGGATAGGATAGGATAGTGCATTGGATAGGATAGAGTATAGAATAGGATAGAGGATAGGATAGGATAGAGGATAGGATAGGATTGAGGATAGGATAGGATAGGATAGAGGATAGGAAAGGATAGAATATAGGATTGGATAGAGGATAGGATAGGATAGAGGATAGGATAGGATACAGGATAGGATAGAGGATAGGATAGGATAGAGGATCGGATAGAGGATAGGATAGGATAGAGGATAGGATAGGATAGAGGATCGGATAGAGGATAGGATAGGATAGAGGATAGGATAGGATAGAGGATAGGATAGGATAGAGGATAGGATAGGAAAGAGGATAGGATAGGATAGAGGATAGGATTTGATAGAGGGTAGGATAGGATAGAGGATATGATAGGATTGAGAATAGGGTAGGATAGAGGATAGGATAGGATAGAGGATAGGATAGGATAGAGGATAGGATAGGATAGAGGATAGAGGATAGAGGATAGAGGATAGGATAGGATAGAGGATAGGATAGGATAGAGGATAGGATAGGATAGAGGGTAGGATAGGATAGAGGATAGGATAGGATAGAGGATAGGATAGGATAGACGATAGGATAGGATAGAGGATAGGATAGGATAGAGGTTAGGATAGGATAGAGGATAGGATAGGATAGAGGATCGGATAGAGGATAGGATAGGATAGAGGATAGGATAGGATAGAGGATAGGATAGAGGATAGGATAGGATAGAGGATAGGATAGGATAGAGGATAGGATAGGATAGAGGATAGGATAGGATAGAGGATAGGATAGGATAGAGGATAGGATAGGATAGAGGATAGGATAGACAATAGGATAGGATAGAGGATCGGATAGAGGATAGGATAGGATAGAGGATAGGATAGGATAGAGGATAGGATAGGATAGAGGATAGGATAGGATAGAGGATAGGATAGGATAGAGGATAGGATAGGATAGAGGATAGGATAGGATAGAGGATAGGATAGGATAGAGGATAGGATAGGATACAGGATAGGATAGACAATAGGATAGGATAGAGGTTCGGATAGAGGATAGGATAGGATAGAGGATAGGATAGGATAGAGGACAGGATAGGATAGAGGATAGGATAGGATAGAGGATAGGATAGGATAGAGGATAGGATAGACAATAGGATAGGATAGAGGATCGGATAGAGGATAGGATAGGATAGAGGATAGGATAGGATAGAGGATAGGATAGGATAGAGGATAGGATAGGATACAGGATAGGATAGAGGATAGGATAGGATAGAGGATGGGATAGGATAGAGGATAGGATAGGATAGAGGATAGGAGAGGATAGAGGACAGGATAGGATAGAGGATAGGATAGGATAGTGCATTGGATAGGATAGAGTATAGAATAGGATAGAGGATAGGATAGGATAGAGGATAGGATAGGATTGAGGATAGGATAGGATAGGATAGAGGATAGGAAAGGATAGAATATAGGATTGGATAGAGGATAGGATAGGATAGAGGATAGGATAGGATACAGGATAGGATAGAGGATAGGATAGGATAGAGGATCGGATAGAGGATAGGATAGGATAGAGGATAGGATAGGATAGAGGATCGGATAGAGGATAGGATAGGATAGAGGATAGGATAGGATAGAGGATAGGATAGGATAGAGGATAGGATAGGAAAGAGGATAGGATAGGATAGAGGATAGGATTTGATAGAGGGTAGGATAGGATAGATGATATGATAGGATTGAGAATAGGGTAGGATAGAGGATAGGATAGGATAGAGGATAGGATAGGATAGAGGATAGGATAGGATAGAGGATAGAGGATAGAGGATAGAGGATAGGATAGGATAGAGGATAGGATAGGATAGAGGATAGGATAGGATAGAGGGTAGGATAGGATAGAGGATAGGATAGGATAGAGGATAGGATAGGATAGACGATAGGATAGGATAGAGGATAGGATAGGATAGAGGTTAGGATAGGATAGAGGATAGGATAGGATAGAGGATCGGATAGAGGATAGGATAGGATAGAGGATAGGATAGGATAGAGGATAGGATAGAGGATAGGATAGGATAGAGGATAGGATAGGATAGAGGATAGGATAGGATAGAGGATAGGATAGGATAGAGGATAGGATAGGATAGAGGATAGGATAGACAATAGGATAGGATAGAGGATCGGATAGAGGATAGGATAGGATAGAGGATAGGATAGGATAGAGGATAGGATAGGATAGAGGATAGGATAGGATAGAGGATAGGATAGGATAGAGGATAGGATAGGATAGAGGATAGGATAGGATAGAGGATAGGATAGGATAGAGGATAGGATAGGATACAGGATAGGATAGACAATAGGATAGGATAGAGGTTCGGATAGAGGATAGGATAGGATAGAGGATAGGATAGGATAGAGGACAGGATAGGATAGAGGATAGGATAGGATAGAGGATAGGATAGGATAGAGGATAGGATAGACAATAGGATAGGATAGAGGATCGGATAGAGGATAGGATAGGATAGAGGATAGGATAGGATAGAGGATAGGATAGGATAGAGGATAGGATAGGATAGAGGATAGGATAGGATAGAGGATAGGATAGGATAGAGGATAGGATAGGATAGAGGATAGGATAGGATAGAGGATAGGATAGGATACAGGATAGGATAGACAATAGGATAGGATAGAGGTTCGGATAGAGGATAGGATAGGATAGAGGATAGGATAGGATAGAGGACAGGATAGGATAGAGGATAGGATAGGATAGAGGATAGGATAGGATAGAGGATAGGATAGGGTAGAGGGTAGGATAGGATAGAGGATATGATAGGATAGAGGATAGGATAAGATAGACGATAGGATAGGATAGAGGATAGGATAGGATGGGATAGAGGATAGGATAGGATAGGATAGAGGATAGGATAGGATAGAGGATAGGATAGGATAGAGGATAGGATAGAGGATTGGATAGGATAGAGGATAGGATATAATAGAGGATAGGATAGGATAGAGGATAGGATAGGATAGAGGATAGGATAGGATAGAGGATAGGATAGGATAGAGGATAGGATAGGGTAGAGGGTAGGATAGGATAGAGGATATGATAGGATAGAGGATAGGATAAGATAGAGGATAGGATAGGATAGAGGATAGGTTAGGATGGGATAGAGGATAGGATAGGATAGGATAGGATAGAGGATAGGATAGGATAGAGGATCGGATAGAGGATAGGATAGGATAGAGGATAGGATAGGATAGAGGATAGGATAGGATAGAGGATAGGATAGGATAGAGGATAGGATAGGATAAAGAATAGGATAGGATAGAGGATACGATAGAGGATTGGATAGGATAGAGGGTAGGATAGGATAGAGGATATGATAGGATAGAGAATAGGGTAGGATAGAGGATAGGATAGGATAGAGGATAGGATAGGATAGAGGATAGGATAGGATAGAGGATAGAGCATAGGATAGGATAGAGGATAGGATAGGATAGAGGATAGAATAGGATAGAGGATAGGATAGGATAGAGGATAGGATAGGATAGAGGATGGGATAGGATAGAGGATAGGATAGGATAGAGGATCGGATAGAGGATAGGATAGAGGATCGGATAGAGGATAGGATAGAGGATAGGATAGGTAATTGGATAGGGTAGAGGATAGGATAGGATAGAGGATAGGATAGGATAGAGGATAGGATAGGATAGAGAATAGGATAGGATAGAGGATAGGATAGGATAGAGGATAGTATATTATAGAGGATAGGATTGGATAGAGGATAGGATAGGATAGAGGATAGGATAGGATAGAGGATAGGATAGGATAGAGGATAGGATAGGATAGAGGATAGGATAGGATAGAGGATAGGATAGGATAGAGGATAGGATAGGATAGAGGATATGATAGGATAGAGGATAGGATAGGATAGAGGATAGGATAGGATAGAGGATAGGATAGGATAGAGGATAGGATAGGATAGAGGATAGGATAGGATAGAGGATAGGATAGGATAGAGGATAGGATAGGATAGAGGATAGGATAGGATAGAGGATAGGATAGGATAGAGGATAGGATAGGATAGAGGATAGGATAGGATAGAGGATAGGATAGGATAGAGGATAGGATAGGATAGAGGATAGGATAGGATAGAGGATCGGATAGAGGATAGGATAGGATAGAGGATAGGATAGGATAGAGGATAGGATAGGATAGAGGATAGGATAGGATAGAGGATAGGATTTGATAGAGGGTAGGATAGGATAGAGGATATGATAGGATTGAGAATAGGGTAGGATAGAGGATAGGATAGGATAGAGGATAGGATAGGATAGAGGATAGGATAGAGGATAGAGGATAGAGGATAGAGGATAGAGGATAGGATAGGATAGAGGATAGGATAGGATAGAGGATAGGATAGGATAGAGGATAGAATAGGATAGAGGATAGGATAGGATAGAGAATAGGATAGGATAGAGGATAGGATAGGATAGACGATAGTATATTAATGAGGATAGGATAGGATAGAGGATAGGATAGGATAGAGGATAGGATAGGATAGAGGATAGGATAGGATAAAGGATAGGATAGGATAGAGGATACGATAGAGGATTGGATAGGATAGAGGGTAGGATAGGATAGAGGATTGGATAGGATAGAGGGTAGGATAGGATAGAGGGTAGGATAGGATAGAGGATATGATAGGATAGAGAATAGGGTAGGATAGAGGATAGGATAGGATAGAGGATAGGATAGGATAGAGGATAGGATAGGATAGAGGATAGAGCATAGGATAGGATAGAGGATAGGATAGGATAGAGGATAGAATAGGATAGAGGATAGGATAGGATAGAGGATAGGATAGGATAGAGGATGGGATAGGATAGAGGATAGGATAGGATAGAGGATCGGATAGAGGATAGGATAGAGGATCGGATAGAGGATAGGATAGAGGATAGGATAGGTAATTGGATAGGGTAGAGGATAGGATAGGATAGAGGATAGGATAGGATAGAGGATAGGATAGGATAGAGAATAGGATAGGATAGAGGATAGGATAGGATAGAGGATAGTATATTATAGAGGATAGGATTGGATAGAGGATAGGATAGGATAGAGGATAGGATAGGATAGAGGATAGGATAGGATAGAGGATAGGATAGGATAGAGGATAGGATAGGATAGAGGATAGGATAGGATAGAGGATAGGATAGGATAGAGGATAGGATAGGATAGAGGATAGGATAGGATAGAGGATAGGATAGGATAGAGGATAGGATAGGATAGAGGATAGGATAGGATAGAGGATAGGATAGGATAGAGGATAGGATAGGATAGAGGATAGGATAGGATAGAGGATAGGATAGGATAGAGGATAGGATAGGATAGAGGATAGGATAGGATAGAGGATAGGATAGAGGATAGGATAGGATAGAGGATAGGATAGGATAGAGGATAGGATAGGATAGAGGATAGGATAGGATAGAGGATAGGATAGGATAGAGGATAGGATAGGATAGAGGATAGGATAGGATAGAGGATCGGATAGAGGATAGGATAGGATAGAGGATAGGATAGGATAGAGGATAGGATAGGATAGAGGATAGGATAGGATAGAGGATAGGATTTGATAGAGGGTAGGATAGGATAGAGGATATGATAGGATTGAGAATAGGGTAGGATAGAGGATAGGATAGGATAGAGGATAGGATAGGATAGAGGATAGGATAGAGGATAGAGGATAGAGGATAGAGGATAGAGGATAGGATAGGATAGAGGATAGGATAGGATAGAGGATAGGATAGGATAGAGGATAGAATAGGATAGAGGATAGGATAGGATAGAGAATAGGATAGGATAGAGGATAGGATAGGATAGACGATAGTATATTAATGAGGATAGGATAGGATAGAGGATAGGATAGGATAGAGGATAGGATAGGATAGAGGATAGGATAGGATAAAGGATAGGATAGGATAGAGGATACGATAGAGGATTGGATAGGATAGAGGGTAGGATAGGATAGAGGATTGGATAGGATAGAGGGTAGGATAGGATAGAGGATATGATAGGATAGAGAATAGGGTAGGATAGAGGATAGGATAGGATAGAGGATAGGATAGGATAGAGGATAGGATAGGATGGAGGATAGAGGATAGGATAGGATAGAGGATAGGATAGGATAGAGGATAGAATAGGATAGAGGATAGGATAGGATAGAGGATGGGATAGGATAGAGGATGGGATAGGATAGAGGATAGGATAGGATAGAGGATAGGATAGGATAGAGGATAGGATAGGATAGAGGATAGGATAGGATAGAGGATAGGATAGGATAGAGGATATTATAGGATAGAGGATAGGATAGGATAGAGGATAGGATAGGATAGAGAATAGGATAGGATAGAGGATAGGATAGGATAGAGGATAGTATATTATAGAGGATAGGATAGGATAGAGGATAGGATAGGATAGAGGGTAGGATAGGATAGAGGATAGGATAGGATAGAGGATAGGATAGGATAGAGGATAGGATAGGATAGAGGATAGGATAGGATAGAGGATATGATAGGATAAAGGATAGGATAGGATAGAGGATAGGATAGGATAGAGGATAGAATAGGATAGAGGATAGGATAGGATAGAGGATAGGATAGGATAGAGAATGTGATAGGATAGAGGATCGGATAGAGGATAGGATAGAGGATCGGATAGAGGATAGGATAGAGGATAGGATAGGTAATTGGATAGGATAGCGGATACGATAGGATAGAGGATAGGATAGGATAGAGGATAGGATAGGATAGAGGATAGGATAGGATAGAGGATAGGATAGGATAGAGGATAGGATAGGATAGAGTATAGGATAGGATAGAGGATAGGATAGGATAGAGGATAGGATAGGATAGAGGATAGGATAGGATAGAGGATAGGATAGGATAGAGGATAGGATAGGGTAGAGAACAGGATAGGATAGAGGATAGGATAGGATAGAGGATAGTATAGGATAGAGTATAGGATAGGATTGAGGATAGGATAGGATAGAGGATAGGATAGACAATAGGATAGGATAGAGGATCGGATAGAGTATAGGATAGGATAGAGGATAGGATAGGATAGAGGATAGGATAGGATAGAGGATAGGATAGGATAAAGGATAGGATAGGATAGAGGATACGATAGAGGATTGGATAGGATAGAGGGAAGGATAGGATAGAGGATATGATAGGATAGAGGATAGGATAGGATAGAGGATATGATAGGACAGAGAATAGGGTAGGATAGAGGATAGGATAGGATAGAGGATAGGATAGGATAGAGGATAGAGGATAGGATAGGATAGAGGATAGGATAGGATAGAGGATAGAATAGAATAGAGGATAGGATAGGATAGAGGATAGGATAGGATAGAGGATAGGATAGGATAGAGGATAGGATAGGATAAAGGATAGGATAGGATAGAGGATACGATAGAGGATTGGATAGGATAGAGGGTAGGATAGGATAGAGGATTGGATAGGATAGAGGGTAGGATAGGATAGAGGATATGATAGGATAGAGAATAGAGTAGGATAGAGGATAGGATAGGATAGAGGATAGGATAGGATAGAGGATAGGATAGGATGGAGGATAGAGGATAGGATAGGATAGAGGATAGGATAGGATAGAGGATAGAATAGGATAGAGGATAGGATAGGATAGAGGATGGGATAGGATAGAGGATGGGATAGGATAGAGGATAGGATAGGATAGAGGATAGGATAGGATAGAGGATAGGATAGGATAGAGGATAGGATAGGATAGAGGATAGGATAGGATAGAGGATAGGATTTGATAGAGGGTAGGATAGGATAGAGGATATGATAGGATTGAGAATAGGGTAGGATAGAGGATAGGATAGGATAAAGGATAGGATAGGATAGAGGATAGGATAGGATAGAGGATAGAGGATAGAGGATAGAGGATATGATAGGATAAAGGATAGGATAGGATAGAGGATAGGATAGGATAGAGGATAGAATAGGATAGAGGATAGGATAGGATAGAGAATAGGATAGGATAGAGGATAGGATAGGATAGACGATAGTATATTATAGAGGATAGGATAGGATAGAGGATAGGATAGGATAGAGGATAGGATAGGTAATTGGATAGGATAGAGGATAGGATAGGATAGAGGATAGGATAGGATAGAGAATAGGATAGGATAGAGGATAGGATAGGATAGAGGATAGTATATTATAGAGGATAGGATAGGATAGAGGATAGGATAGGATAGAGGGTAGGATAGGATAGAGGATAGGATAGGATAGAGGATAGGATAGGATAGAGGATAGGATAGGATAGAGGATAGGATAGGATAGAGGATATGATAGGATAAAGGATAGGATAGGATAGAGGATAGGATAGGATAGAGGATAGAATAGGATAGAGGATAGGATAGGATAGAGGATAGGATAGGATAGAGAATGTGATAGGATAGAGGATCGGATAGAGGATAGGATAGAGGATCGGATAGAGGATAGGATAGAGGATAGGATAGGTAATTGGATAGGATAGCGGATAGGATAGGATAGAGGATAGGATAGGATAGAGGATAGGATAGGATAGAGGATAGGATAGGATAGAGGATAGGATAGGATAGAGGATAGGATAGGATAGAGTATAGGATAGGATAGAGGATAGGATAGGATAGAGGATAGGATAGGATAGAGGATAGGATAGGATAGAGGATAGGATAGGATAGAGGATAGGATAGGGTAGAGAACAGGATAGGATAGAGGATAGGATAGGATAGAGGATAGTATAGGATAGAGTATAGGATAGGATTGAGGATAGGATAGGATAGAGGATAGGATAGACAATAGGATAGGATAGAGGATCGGATAGAGTATAGGATAGGATAGAGGATAGGATAGGATAGAGGATAGGATAGGATAGAGGATAGGATAGGATAAAGGATAGGATAGGATAGAGGATACGATAGAGGATTGGATAGGATAGAGGGAAGTATAGGATAGAGGATATGATAGGATAGAGGATAGGATAGGATAGAGGATATGATAGGACAGAGAATAGGGTAGGATAGAGGATAGGATAGGATAGAGGATAGGATAGGATAGAGGATAGGATAGGATAGAGGATAGAGGATAGGATAGGATAGAGGATAGGATAGGATAGAGGATAGAATAGAATAGAGGATAGGATAGGATAGAGGATAGGATAGGATAGAGGATAGGATAGGATAGAGGATAGGATAGGATAAAGGATAGGATAGGATAGAGGATACGATAGAGGATTGGATAGGATAGAGGGTAGGATAGGATAGAGGATTGGATAGGATAGAGGGTAGGATAGGATAGAGGATATGATAGGATAGAGAATAGGGTAGGATAGAGGATAGGATAGGATAGAGGATAGGATAGGATAGAGGATAGGATAGGATGGAGGATAGAGGATAGGATAGGATAGAGGATAGGATAGGATAGAGGATAGAATAGGATAGAGGATAGGATAGGATAGAGGATGGGATAGGATAGAGGATGGGATAGGATAGAGGATAGGATAGGATAGAGGATAGGATAGGATAGAGGATAGGATAGAGGATAGGATAGGATAGAGGATAGGATAGGATAGAGGATAGGATAGGATAGAGGATAGGATAGGATAGAGGATAGGATAGGATAGAGGATAGGATAGGATAGAGGATAGGATTTGATAGAGGGTAGGATAGGATAGAGGATATGATAGGATTGAGAATAGGGTAGGATAGAGGATAGGATAGGATAAAGGATAGGATAGGATAGAGGATAGGATAGGATAGAAGATAGAGGATAGAGGATAGAGGATAGGATAGGATAGAGGATAGGATAGGATAGAGGATAGGATAGGATAGAGGGTAGGATAGGATAGAGGATAGGATAGGATAGGGGATAGGATAGGATAGAGGATAGGATAGGATAGAGGATAGGATAGGATAGAGGATAGGATAGGATAGAGGATAGGATAGGATAGAGGGTAGGATAGGATAGAGGATAGGATAGGATAGAGGATAGGATAGGATAGAGGATAGGATAGGATAGAGGATAGGATAGGATAGAGGATAGGATAGGATAGAGGTTAGGATAGGATAGAGGATAGGATAGGATAGAGGATCGGATAGAGGATAGGATAGGATAGAGGATAGGATAGGATAGAGGATAGGATAGGATAGAGGATAGGATAGGATAGAGGATAGGATAGAGGATAGGATAGGATAGAGGATAGGATAGGATAGAGGATAGGATAGGATAGAGGATAGGATAGACAATAGGATAGGATAGAGGATAGGATAGGATAGAGGATAGGATAGGATAGAGGATAGGATAGACAATAGGATAGGATAGAGGATCGGATAGAGGATAGGATAGGATAGAGGATAGGATAGGATAGAGGATAGGATAGGATAGAGGATAGGATAGGATAGAGGATAGGATAGGATAGAGGATAGGATAGGATAGAGGATAGGATAGGATAGAGGATAGGATAGGATGGAGGATAGGATAGACAATAGGATAGGATAGAGGTTCGAATAGAGGATAGGATAGGATAGAGGATAGGATAGGATAGAGGATAGGATAGGATAGAGGATAGGATAGGGTAGAGGGTAGGATAGGATAGAGGATATGATAGGATAGAGGATAGGATAAGATAGAGGATAGGATAGGATGAGAGGATGAGGATGGGATAGAGGATAGGATAGGATAGGATAGAGGATAGGATAGGATAGAGGATAGGATAGGATAGAGGATAGGATAGGATAGAGGATAGGATAGAGGATTGGATAGGATAGAGGATAGGATATAATAGAGGATAGGATAGGATAGAGGATAGGATAGGATAGAGGATAGGATAGGATAGAGGATAGGATAGGATAGAGGATAGGATAGGATAGAGGATAGGATAGGGTAGAGAGTAGGATAGGATAGAGGATATGATAGGATAGAGGATAGGATAAGATAGAGGATAGGATAGGATAGAGGATAGGATAGGATGGGATAGAGGATAGGATAGGATAGGATAGGATAGAGGATAGGATAGGATAGAGGATCGGATAGAGGATAGGATAGGATAGAGGATAGCATAGGATAGAGGATAGGATAGGATAGAGGATAGGATAGGATAGAGGATAGGATAGGATAAAGGATAGGATAGGATAGAGGATACGATAGAGGATTGGATAGGATAGAGGGTAGGATAGGATAGAGGATATGATAGGATAGAGAATAGGGTAGGATAGAGGATAGGATAGGATAGAGGATAGGATAGGATAGAGGATAGAGGATAGGATAGGATAGAGGATAGGATAGGATAGAGGATAGAATAGGATAGAGGATAGGATAGGATAGAGGATAGGATAGGATAGAGGATGGGATAGGATAGAGGATAGGATAGGATAGAGGATCGGATAGAGGATAGGATAGAGGATCGGATAGAGGATAGGATAGAGGATAGGATAGGTAATTGGATAGGGTAGAGGATAGGATAGGATAGAGGATAGGATAGGATAGAGGATAGGATAGGATAGAGAATAGGATAGGATAGAGGATAGGATAGGATAGAGGATAGTATATTATAGAGGATAGGATAGGATAGAGGATAGGATAGGATAGAGGATAGGATAGGATAGAGGATAGGATAGGATAGAGGATAGGATAGGATAGAGGATAGGATAGGATAGAGGATAGGATAGGATAGAGGATAGGATAGGATAGAGGATAGGATAGGATAGAGGATAGGATAGGATAGAGGATAGGATAGGATAGAGGTTAGGATAGGATAGAGGATAGGATAGGATAGAGGATCGGATAGAGGATCGGATAGAGGATAGGATAGGATAGAGGATAGGATAGGATAGAGGATAGGATAGGATACAGGATAGGATAGGATAGAGGATAGGATAGGATAGAGGATAGGATAGAGGATACGATAGGATAGAGGATAGGATAGGATAGAGGATAGGATAGGATAGAGGATAGGATAGACAATAGGATAGGATAGAGGATCGGATAGAGGATAGGATAGGATAGAGGATAGGATAGGATAGAGGATAGGATAGGATAGAGGATATGATAGGATAGAGGATAGGATAGGATAGAGGATAGGATAGGATAGGATAGAGGATAGGATAGGATAGAGAATAGGATAGGATAGAGGATAGGAAAGGATAGAGGATAGTATATTATAGAGGATAAAATAGGATAGAGGATAGGATAGGATAGAGGATAGGATAGGATAGAGGATAGGATAGGATAGAGGATAGGATAGGACAGAGGATATGATAGGATAAAGGATAGGATAGGATAGAGGATAGGATAGGATAGAGGATAGAATAGGGATAGAGGATAGGATAGGATAGTGGATAGGATAGGTAATTGGATAGGATAGAGGATAGGATAGGATAGAGGATAGGATAGGATAGAGGATAGGATAGGATAGAGAATAGGATAGGATAGAGGATAGGATAGGATAGAGGATAGTATATTATAGAGGATAGGATAGGATAGAGGATAGGATAGGATAGAGGGTAGGATAGGATAGAGGATAGGATAGGATAGAGGATAGGATAGGATAGAGGATAGGATAGGATAGAGGATAGGATAGGATAGAGGATAGGATAGGATAGAGGATAGGATAGGATGGGATAGAGGATAGGATAGGATAGGATAGGATAGAGGATAGGATAGGATAGAGGATCGGATAGAGGATAGGATAGGATAGAGGATAGCATAGGATAGAGGATAGGATAGGATAGAGGATAGGATAGGATAGAGGATAGGATAGGATAAAGGATAGGATAGGATAGAGGATACGATAGAGGATTGGATAGGATAGAGGGTAGGATAGGATAGAGGATATGATAGGATAGAGAATAGGGTAGGATAGAGGATAGGATAGGATAGAGGATAGGATAGAATAGAGGATAGAGGATAGGATAGGATAGAGGATAGGATAGGATAGAGGATAGAATAGGATAGAGGATAGGATAGGATAGAGGATAGGATAGGATAGAGGATGGGATAGGATAGAGGATAGGATAGGATAGAGGATCGGATAGAGGATAGGATAGAGGATCGGATAGAGGATAGGATAGAGGATAGGATAGGTAATTGATAGGGTAGGAGGATAGGATAGGATAGAGGATAGGATAGGATAGAGGATAGGATAGGATAGAGAATAGGATAGGATAGAGGATAGGATAGGATAGAGGATAGTATATTATAGAGGATAGGATAGGATAGAGGATAGGATAGGATAGAGGATAGGATAGGATAGAGGATAGGATAGGATAGAGGATAGGATAGGATAGAGGATAGGATAGGATAGAGGATAGGATAGGATAGAGGATAGGATAGGATAGAGGATAGGATAGGATAGAGGATAGGATAGGATAGAGGATAGGATAGGATAGAGGTTAGGATAGGATAGAGGATAGGATAGGATAGAGGATCGGATAGAGGATCGGATAGAGGATAGGATAGGATAGAGGATAGGATAGGATAGAGGATAGGATAGGATAGAGGATAGGATAGGATAGAGGATAGGATAGGATAGAGGATAGGATAGGATAGAGGATAGGATAGGATAGAGGATAGGATAGGGTAGAGGGTAGGATAGGATAGAGGATATGATAGGATAGAGGATAGGATAGGATAGAGGATAGGATAGGATAGGATAGAGGATAGGATAGGATAGAGAATAGGATAGGATAGAGGATAGGAAAGGATAGAGGATAGTATATTATAGAGGATAAAATAGGATAGAGGATAGGATAGGATAGAGGATAGGATAGGATAGAGGATAGGATAGGATAGAGGATAGGATAGGATAGAGGATAGGATAGGACAGAGGATATGATAGGATAAAGGATAGGATAGGATAGAGGATAGGATAGGATAGAGGATAGAATAGGATAGAGGATAGGATAGGATAGTGGATAGGATAGGTAATTGGATAGGATAGAGGATAGGATAGGATAGAGGATAGGATAGGATAGAGGATAGGATAGGATAGAGAATAGGATAGGATAGAGGATAGGATAGGATAGAGGATAGTATATTATAGAGGATAGGATAGGATAGAGGATAGGATAGGATAGAGGGTAGGATAGGATAGAGGATAGGATAGGATAGAGGATAGGATAGGATAGAGGATAGGATAGGATAGAGGATAGGATAGGATAGAGGATATGATAGGATAAAGGATAGGATAGGATAGAGGATAGGATAGGATAGAGGATAGAATAGGATAGAGGATAGGATAGGATAGAGGATAGGATAGGATAGAGGATCGGATAGAGGATAGGATAGGATAGAGGATAGGATAGGATAGAGGATAGGATAGGATACAGGATAGGATAGGATAGAGGATAGGATAGGATAGAGGATAGGATAGAGGATAGGATAGGATAGAGGATAGGATAGGATAGAGGATAGGATAGGATAGAGGATAGGATAGACAATAGGATAGGATAGAGGATCGGATAGAGGATAGGATAGGATAGAGGATAGGATAGGATAGAGGATAGGATAGGATAGAGGATAGGATAGGATAGAGGATAGGATAGGATAGAGGATAGGATAGGATAGAGGATAGGATAGGATAGAGGATAGGATAGGATAGAGGATAGGATAGGATAGAGGATAGGATAGGATAGAGGATAGGATAGACAATAGGATAGGATAGAGGTTCGGATGGAGGATAGGATAGGATAGAGGATAGGATAGGATAGAGGATAGGATAGGATAGAGGATAGGATAGGATAGAGAATAGGATAGGATAGAGGATAGGATAGGGTAGAGGGTAGGATAGGATAGAGGATATGATAGGATAGAGGATAGGATAGGATAGAGGATAGGATAGGATAGGATAGAGGATAGGATAGGATAGAGAATAGGATAGGATAGAGGATAGGAAAGGATAGAGGATAGTATATTATAGAGGATAAAATAGGATAGAGGATAGGATAGGATAGAGGATAGGATAGGATAGAGGATAGGATAGGATAGAGGATAGGATAGGACAGAGGATATGATAGGATAAAGGATAGGATAGGATAGAGGATAGGATAGGATAGAGGATAGAATAGGATAGAGGATAGGATAGGATAGTGGATAGGATAGGTAATTGGATAGGATAGAGGATAGGATAGGATAGAGGATAGGATAGGATAGAGGATAGGATAGGATAGAGAATAGGATAGGATAGAGGATAGGATAGGATAGAGGATAGTATATTATAGAGGATAGGATAGGATAGAGGATAGGATAGGATAGAGGGTAGGATAGGATAGAGGATAGGATAGACAATAGGATAGGATAGAGGTTCGGATAGAGGATAGGATAGGATAGAGGATAGGATAGGATAGAGGATAGGATAGGATAGAGGATAGGATAGGATAGAGGATAGGATAGGATAGAGGATAGGATAGGATAGAGGATAGGATAGGGTAGAGGGTAGGATAGGATAGAGGATATGATAGGATAGAGGATAGGATAGGATAGAGGATAGGATAGGATAGGATAGAGGATAGGATAGGATAGAGAATAGGATAGGATAGAGGATAGGAAAGGATAGAGGATAGTATATTATAGAGGATAAAATAGGATAGAGGATAGGATAGGATAGAGGATAGGATAGGATAGAGGATAGGATAGGATAGAGGATAGGATAGGATAGAGGATAGGATAGGACAGAGGATATGATAGGATAAAGGATAGGATAGGATAGAGGATAGGATAGGATAGAGGATAGAATAGGATAGAGGATAGGATAGGATAGTGGATAGGATAGGTAATTGGATAGGATAGAGGATAGGATAGGATAGAGGATAGGATAGGATAGAGGATAGGATAGGATAGAGAATAGGATAGGATAGAGGATAGGATAGGATAGAGGATAGTATATTATAGAGGATAGGATAGGATAGAGGATAGGATAGGATAGAGGGTAGGATAGGATAGAGGATAGGATAGGATAGAGGATAGGATAGGATAGAGGATAGGATAGGATAGAGGATAGGATAGGATAGAGGATATGATAGGATAAAGGATAGGATAGGATAGAGGATAGGATAGGATAGAGGATAGAATAGGATAGAGGATAGGATAGGATAGAGGATAGGATAGGATAGAGGATCGGATAGAGGATAGGATAGGATAGAGGATAGGATAGGATAGAGGATAGGATAGGATAGAGGATAGGATAGGATAGAGGATAGGATAGGATAGAGGATATGATAGGATAAAGGATAGGATAGGATAGAGGATAGGATAGGATAGAGGATAGAATAGGATAGAGGATAGGATAGGATAGAGGATAGGATAGGATAGAGGATCGGATAGAGGATAGGATAGGATAGAGGATAGGATAGGATAGAGGATAGGATAGGATACAGGATAGGATAGGATAGAGGATAGGATAGGATAGAGGATAGGATAGAGGATAGGATAGGATAGAGGATAGGATAGGATAGAGGATAGGATAGGATAGAGGATAGGATAGACAATAGGATAGGATAGAGGATCGGATAGAGGATAGGATAGGATAGAGGATAGGATAGGATAGAGGATAGGATAGGATAGAGGATAGGATAGGATAGAGGATAGGATAGGATAGAGGATAGGATAGGATAGAGGATAGGATAGGATAGAGGATAGGATAGACAATAGGATAGGATAGAGGTTCGGATGGAGGATAGGATAGGATAGAGGATAGGATAGGATAGAGGATAGGATAGGATAGAGGATAGGATAGGATAGAGGATAGGATAGGGTAGAGGGTAGGATAGGATAGAGGATATGATAGGATAGAGGATAGGATAGGATAGAGGATAGGATAGGATAGGATAGAGGATAGGATAGGATAGAGAATAGGATAGGATAGAGGATAGGAAAGGATAGAGGATAGTATATTATAGAGGATAAAATAGGATAGAGGATAGGATAGGATAGAGGATAGGATAGGATAGAGGATAGGATAGGATAGAGGATAGGATAGGACAGAGGATATGATAGGATAAAGGATAGGATAGGATAGAGGATAGGATAGGATAGAGGATAGAATAGGATAGAGGATAGGATAGGATAGTGGATAGGATAGGTAATTGGATAGGATAGAGGATAGGATAGGATAGAGGATAGGATAGGATAGAGGATAGGATAGGATAGAGAATAGGATAGGATAGAGGATAGGATAGGATAGAGGATAGTATATTATAGAGGATAGGATAGGATAGAGGATAGGATAGGATAGAGGGTAGGATAGGATAGAGGATAGGATAGACAATAGGATAGGATAGAGGTTCGGATAGAGGATAGGATAGGATAGAGGATAGGATAGGATAGAGGATAGGATAGGATAGAGGATAGGATAGGATAGAGGATAGGATAGGATAGAGGATAGGATAGGATAGAGGATAGGATAGGATAGAGGATAGGATAGGGTAGAGGGTAGGATAGGATAGAGGATATGATAGGATAGAGGATAGGATAGGATAGAGGATAGGATAGGATAGGATAGAGGATAGGATAGGATAGAGAATAGGATAGGATAGAGGATAGGAAAGGATAGAGGATAGTATATTATAGAGGATAAAATAGGATAGAGGATAGGATAGGATAGAGGATAGGATAGGATAGAGGATAGGATAGGATAGAGGATAGGATAGGATAGAGGATAGGATAGGACAGAGGATATGATAGGATAAAGGATAGGATAGGATAGAGGATAGGATAGGATAGAGGATAGAATAGGATAGAGGATAGGATAGGATAGTGGATAGGATAGGTAATTGGATAGGATAGAGGATAGGATAGGATAGAGGATAGGATAGGATAGAGGATAGGATAGGATAGAGAATAGGATAGGATAGAGGATAGGATAGGATAGAGGATAGTATATTATAGAGGATAGGATAGGATAGAGGATAGGATAGGATAGAGGGTAGGATAGGATAGAGGATAGGATAGGATAGAGGATAGGATAGGATAGAGGATAGGATAGGATAGAGGATAGGATAGGATAGAGGATATGATAGGATAAAGGATAGGATAGGATAGAGGATAGGATAGGATAGAGGATAGAATAGGATAGAGGATAGGATAGGATAGAGGATAGGATAGGATAGAGGATCGGATAGAGGATAGGATAGGATAGAGGATAGGATAGGATAGAGGATAGGATAGGATACAGGATAGGATAGGATAGAGGATAGGATAGGATAGAGGATAGGATAGAGGATAGGATAGGATAGAGGATAGGATAGGATAGAGGATAGGATAGGATAGAGGATAGGATAGACAATAGGATAGGATAGAGGATCGGATAGAGGATAGGATAGGATAGAGGATAGGATAGGATAGAGGATAGGATAGGATAGAGGATAGGATAGGATAGAGGATAGGATAGGATAGAGGATAGGATAGGATAGAGGATAGGATAGACAATAGGATAGGATAGAGGTTCGGATGGAGGATAGGATAGGATAGAGGATAGGATAGGATAGAGGATAGGATAGGATAGAGGATAGGATAGGGTAGAGGGTAGGATAGGATAGAGGATATGATAGGATAGAGGATAGGATAGGATAGAGGATAGGATAGGATAGGATAGAGGATAGGATAGGATAGAGAATAGGATAGGATAGAGGATAGGAAAGGATAGAGGATAGTATATTATAGAGGATAAAATAGGATAGAGGATAGGATAGGATAGAGGATAGGATAGGATAGAGGATAGGATAGGATAGAGGATAGGATAGGATAGAGGATAGGATAGGATAGAGGATATGATAGGATAAAGGATAGGATAGGATAGAGGATAGGATAGGATAGAGGATAGAATAGGATAGAGGATAGGATAGGATAGTGGATAGGATAGGTAATTGGATAGGATAGAGGATAGGATAGGATAGAGGATAGGATAGGATAGAGGATAGGATAGGATAGAGAATAGGATAGGATAGAGGATAGGATAGGTTAGAGGATAGTATATTATAGAGGATAGGATAGGATAGAGGATAGGATAGGATAGAGGGTAGGATAGGATAGAGGATAGGATAGGATAGAGGATAGGATAGGATAGAGGATAGGATAGGATAGAGGATAGGATAGGATAAAGGATATGATAGGATAAAGGATAGGATAGGATAGAGGATAGGATAGGATAGAGAATGTGATAGGATAGAGGATCGGATAGAGGATAGGATAGAGGATCGGATAGAGGATAGGATAGAGGATAGGATAGGTAATTGGATAGGATAGCGGATAGGATAGGATAGAGGATAGGATAGGATAGAGGATAGGATAGGATAGAGGATAGGATAGGATAGAGGATAGGATAGGATAGAGGATAGGATAGGATAGAGGATAGGATAGGATAGAGGATAGGATAGGATAGAGGATAGGATAGGATAGAGGATAGGATAGGATAGAGGATAGGATAGGATAGAGGATAGGATAGGGTAGAGAACAGGATAGGATAGAGGATAGGATAGGATAGAGGATAGTATAGGATAGAGTATAGAATAGGATAGAGGATAGGATAGGATAGAGGATAGGATAGGATTGAGGATAGGATAGGATAGAGGATAGGATAGACAATAGGATAGGATAGAGGATCGGATAGTGTATAGGATAGGATAGAGGATAGGATAGGATAGAGGATAGAATAGGATAGAGGATAGGATAGGATAAAGGATAGGATAGGATAGAGGATACGATAGAGGATTGGATAGGATAGAGGGTAGGATAGGATAGAGGATATGATAGGATAGAGGATAGGATAGGATAGAGGATATGATAGGATAGAGAATAGGGTAGGATAGAGGATAGGATAGGATACAGGATAGGATAGGATAGAGGATAGGATAGGATAGAGGATAGAGGATAGGATAGGATAGAGGATAGGATAGGATAGAGGATAGAATAGGATAGAGGATAGGATAGGATAGAGGATAGGATAGGATAGAGGATAGGATAGGATAGAGGATAGGATAGGATAAAGGATAGGATAGGATAGAGGATACGATAGAGGATTGGATAGGATAGAGGGTAGGATAGGATAGAGGATTGGATAGGATAGAGGGTAGGATAGGATAGAGGATATGATAGGATAGAGAATAGGGTAGGATAGAGGATAGGATAGGATAGAGGATAGGATAGGATTGAGGATAGGATAGGATGGAGGATAGAGGATAGGATAGGATAGAGGATAGGATAGGATAGAGGTTAGAATAGGATAGAGGATAGGATAGGATAGAGGATAGGATAGGATAGAGGATAGGATAGGATAGAGGATAGGATAGGATAGAGGATAGGATAGGATAGAGAACAGGATAGGATAGAGGATAGGATAGGATAGAGGATAGTATAGGATAGAGTATAGAATAGGATAGAGGATAGGATAGGATAGAGGATAGGATAGGATTGAGGATAGGATAGGATAGCGGATACGATAGAGGATTGGGTAGGATAGCGGATACGATAGAGGATTGGGTAGGATAGAGGATAGGATATAATAGAGGATAGGATATAATAGAGGATAGGATAGGATAGAGGATAGGATAGGATAGAGGATAGGATAGGATAGAGGATAGGATAGGATAGAGGATAGGATAGGATAGAGGATAGGATAGGATAGAGGATAGGATAGGATAGAGGATAGGATAGGATAGAGGATAGGATAGGATAGAGGATAGGATAGGATAGAATATAGGATAGGATAGAGGATAGGATAGGATAGAAGATAGGATAGGATACAGGATAGGATAGAGGATAGGATAGGATAGAGGATGGGATAGGATAGAGGATAGGATAGGATAGAGGATAGGAGAGGATAGAGGATAGGATAGGATAGAGGATAGGATAGGATAGTGCATTGGATAGGATAGAGTATAGAATAGGATAGAGGATAGGATAGGATAGAGGATAGGATAGGATTGAGGATAGGATAGAGGATATCATAGGATTGAGGATAGGATAGGATAAAGGATAGGATAGGATAGAGGATACGATAGAGGGTTGGATAGGATAGAGGATAGGATAGGATAGAGGATAGGATAGGATAGAGGATAGGATAGGATAGAGGATAGGATAGGATAGAGGATAGGATAGGATAGAGGATAGGATAGGATAGAGGATAGGATAGGATAGAGGATAGGATAGGATAGAGGATAGGATAGGATAGAGGATAGGATAGGATAGAGGATAGGATAGGATAGAGGATAGGATAGGATAGAGGATAGGATAGGATAGAGGATAGGATAGGATAGAGGATAGGATAGGGTAGAGGGTAGGATAGGATAGAGGATATGATAGGATAGAGGATAGGATAGGATAGAGGATAGGATAGGATAGAGGATAGGATAGGATGGGATAGAGGATAGGATAGGATAGGATAGGATAGAGGATAGGATAGGATAGAGGATAGGATAGGATAGAGGATAGGATAGGATAGAATATAGGATAGGATAGAGGATAGGATAGGATAGAGGATAGAGGATAGAGGATAGAGGATAGAGGATAGAGGATAGAGGATAGAGGATAGAGGATAGAGGATAGAGGATAGAGGATAGAGGATAGAGGATAGAGGATAGAGGATAGAGGATAGAGGATAGAGGATAGGATAGGATAGAGGATAGGATAGGATAGAGGATAGGATAGGATAGAGGATAGGATAGGATAGAGGATAGGATAGGATAGAGGATAGGATAGAGGATATCATAGGATTGAGGATAGGATAGGATAAAGGATAGGATAGGATAGAGGATACGATAGAGGGTTGGATAGGATAGAGGATAGGATAGGATAGAGGATAGGATACGATAGAGGATAGGATAGGATAGAGGATAGGATAGGATAGAGGATAGGATAGGATAGAGGATAGGATAGGATAGAGGATAGGTTAGGATAGAGGATAGGATAGGATAGAGGATAGGATAGGATAGAGGATAGGATAGGGTAGAGGGTAGGATAGGATAGAGTATATGATAGGATAGAGGATAGGATAGGATAGAGGATAGGATAGGATAGAGGATAGGATAGGATACAAGATAGGATAGAGGATAGGATAGGATAGAGGATGGGATAGGATAGAGGATATGATGGGATAGAGGATAGGAGAGGATAGAGGATAGGATAGGATAGAGGATAGGATAGGATAGTGCTTTGGATAGGATAGAGTATAGAATAGGATAGAGGATAGGATAGGATAGAGGATAGGATAGGATTGAGGATAGGATAGAGGATATCATAGGATTGAGGATAGGATAGGATAAAGGATAGGATAGGATAGAGGATACGATAGAGGGTTGGATAGGATAGAGGATAGGATAGGATAGAGGATAGGATAGGATAGAGGATAGGATAGGATAGAGGATAGGATACGATAGAGGATAGGATAGGATAGAGGATAGGATAGGATAGAGGATAGGATAGGATAGAGGATAGGATAGGATAGAGGATAGGTTAGGATAGAGGATAGGATAGGATAGAGGATAGGATAGGATAGAGGATAGGATAGGGTAGAGGGTAGGATAGGATAGAGTATATGATAGGATAGAGGATAGGATAGGATAGAGGATAGGATAGGATAGAGGATAGGATAGGATACAAGATAGGATAGAGGATAGGATAGGATAGAGGATGGGATAGGATAGAGGATATGATGGGATAGAGGATAGGAGAGGATAGAGGATAGGATAGGATAGAGGATAGGATAGGATAGTGCTTTGGATAGGATAGAGTATAGAATAGGATAGAGGATAGGATAGGATAGAGGATAGGATAGGATTGAGGATAGGATAGAGGATATCATAGGATTGAGGATAGGATAGGATAAAGGATAGGATAGGATAGAGGATACGATAGAGGGTTGGATAGGATAGAGGATAGGATAGGATAGAGGATAGGATAGGATAGAGGATAGGATAGGATAGAGGATAGGATAGGATAGAGGATAGGATAGGATAGAGGATAGGATAGGATAGAGGATAGGATATTATAGAATATAGGATAGGATAGAGGATAGGATAGGATAGAGGATAGGATAGGATACAGGATAGGATAGAGGATAGGATAGGATAGAGGATGGGATAGGATAGAGGATTTGGATAGGTTAGAGGATAGGAGAGGATAGAGGATAGGATAGGATAGAGGATAGGATAGGATAGTGCATTGGATAGGATAGAGAATAGAATAGGATAGAGGATAGGATAGGATAGAGGATAGGATAGGATAGAGGATAGGATAGGATAGAGGATAGGATAGGATAGAGGATATGATAGGATTGAGAATAGGGTAGGATAGAGGATAGGATAGGATAGAGGATAGGATAGGATAGAGGATAGACGATAGAGGATAGGATAGGATAGAGGATAGGATAGGATAGAGGATAGGATAGGATAGAGGATAGGATAGGATAGAGGATAGGATAGGATAGAGAATAGGATAGGATAGAGGATAGGATAGGTGAGGATTGAGGATTGGATAGGATAGAGGATAGGATAGGATAGAGGATAGGATAGGATAGAGGATAGGATAGGATAGAGGATAGGATAGGATAGAGGATAGGATAGGTGAGGATAGAGGATAGGATAGGATAGGATAGGATAGAGGATAGGATAGGATAGGATAGAGGATAGGATAGGATAGAGGATAGGATAGGATAGAGGATAGTATAGGATAGAGGATAGGATAGGATAGAGGATAGGATAGGATAGAGGATAGGATAGGATAGAGGATAGGATAGGATAGAGGATAGGATAGGATAGAGGATAGGATAGAGGATATCATAGGATTGAGGATAGGATAGGATAAAGGATAGGATAGGATAGAGGATACGATAGAGGATTGGATAGGATAGAGGATAGGATATAATAGAGGATAGGATAGGATAGAGGATAGGGTAGGATAGAGGATAGAGGATAGGATAGGATTGAGGATAGGATAGGATAGAGGATAGAATAGGATAGAGGATAGGATAGGATAGAGGATAGGATAGGATAGAGGATGGGATAGGATAGAGGATAGGATAGGATAGAGGATAGGATAGGATAGAAGATAGGATAGGATAGAGGATAGGATAGGATAGAGGATAGGATAGGATAAAGGATAGGATAGGATAGAGGATACGATAGAGGATTGGATAGGATAGAGGGTAGGATAGGATAGAGGATATGATAGGATAGAGAATAGGGTAGGATAGAGGATAGGATAGGATAGAGGATAGGATAGGATAGAGGATAGGATAGGATAGAGGATAGAGGATAGGAAAGGATAGAGGATAGGATAGGATAGAGGATAGAATAGGATAGAGGCTAGGATAGGATAGAGGATAGGATAGGATAGAGGATGGGATAGGATAGATGATAGGATAGGATAGAGGATCGGATAGAGGATAGGATAGAGGATCGGATAGAGGATAGGATAGAGGATAGGATAGGTAATTGGATAGGATAGAGGATAGGATAGGATAGAGGATAGGATAGGATAGAGGATAGGATAGGATAGAGAATAGGATAGGATAGAGGATAGGATAGGATAGAGGATAGTATATTATAGAGGATAGGATAGGATAGAGGATAGGATAGGATAGAGGATCGGATAGAGGATAGGATAGGATAGAGGATAGGATAGGATAGAGGATAGGATAGGATAGAGGATAGGATAGGATAGAGGATAGGATAGGATAGAGGATAGGATTTGATAGAGGGTAGGATAGGATAGAGGATATGATAGGATTGAGAATAGGGTAGGATAGAGGATAATATAGGATAGAGGATAGGATAGGATAGAGGATAGGATAGGATAGAGGATAGAGGATAGAGGATAGGATAGGATAGAGGATAGGATAGAGGATAGGATAGAGGATAGGATAGGATAGAGGATAGGATAGAGGATAGGATAGGATAGAGGATAGGATAGGATAAAGGATAGGATAGGATAGAGGATAGGATAGGATAGGATAGGATAGAGGATAGGATAGAGGATAGGATAGGATAGAGGATCGGATAGAGGATAGGATAGGATAGAGGAAAGGATAGGATAGAGGATAGGATACGTAATTGGATAGGATAGAGGATAGGATAAGGTAGAGGATAGTATAGGATAGAGGATAGGATAGGATAGAGGATAGGATAGGATAGAGGATAGGATAGGATAGAGGATAGGATAGGGTAGAGGATAGGATAGGATAGGATAGAGGATAGGATAGGATAGAGGATAGGATAGGATAGATAATAGGATAGGATAGAGGATAGGATAGGATAGAGGATAGGATAGGATAGAGGATAGGATGGGATAGAGGATAGGATAGAGGATAGGATAGAGGATAGGATAGGATAGAGGATAGGATAGGATAGAGGATAGGATAGGATAGAGGATAGGATAGGATAGAGGATAGGATAGGATAGAGGATAGGATAGGATAGAGGATAGGATAGGATAGAGGATAGGATAGGATAGAGGATAGGATAGGATAGAGGATAGGATAGGATAGAGGATAGGATAGGATAGAGGATAGGATAGGATATAGGATAGGATGGGATAGAGGATAGGATAGAGGATAGGATAGAGGATAGGATAGGATAGAGGATAGGATAGGGTAAAGGATAGGATAGGATAGAGGATAGGATAGGATAGGATAGAGGATAGGATAGAGGATAGGATAGAGGATAGGATAGGATAGAGGATAGGATAGGATAGAGGATAGGATAGGATAGAGGATAGGATAGGATAGAGGATAGCATGGGACAGAGGATAGGATAGGATAGAGGATAGGATAGAGGATAGGATAGAGGATAGGATAGAGGATAGGATAGGATAGAGGATAGGATAGGATAGAGGATAGGATAGGATAGAGGATAGAGGATAGGATAGGATTGAGGATAGGATAGGATAGAGGATAGAATAGGATAGAGGATAGGATAGGATAGAGGATAGGATAGGATAGAGGATGGGATAGGATAGAGGATAGGATAGGATAGAGGATCGGATAGAGGATAGGATAGAGGATAGGATAGGTAATTGGATAGGATAGAGGATAGGATAGGATAGAGGATAGGATAGGATAGAGGATAGGATAGGATAGAGAATAGGATAGGATAGAAGATAGGATAGGATAGAGGATAGTATATTATAGAGGATAGGATAGGATAGAGGATAGGATAGGATAGAGGATAGGATAGGATAGAGGATAGGTTAGGATAGAGGATAGGATATGATAGAGGATAGGATAGGATAGAGGATTGGATAGGATAGAGGATAGGATAGGATAGAGGATAGGATAGGATAGAGGATAGGATAGGATAGAGGATAGGATAGGATAGAGGATAGGATAGGATAGAGGATAGGATAGGATAGAGGATAGGATAGGATAGAGGATAGGATAGGATAGAGGATATGATAGGATAGAGGATAGGGTAGGATAGAGGATAGGATAGGATAGAGGATAGAATAGGATAGAGGATAGGATAGGATAGTGGATAGGATAGGATAGAGAATGTGATAGGATAGAGGATCGGATAGAGGATAGGATAGAGGATACGATAGGTAATTGGATAGGATAGCGGATAGGATAGGATAGAGGATAGGATAGGATAGAGAACAGGATAGGATAGAGGATAGGATAGGATAGAGGATAGTATAGGATAGAGTATAGAATAGGATAGAGGATAGGATAGGATAGAGGATAGGATAGGATTGAGGATAGGATAGGATAGAGGATAGGATAGACAATAGGATAGGATAGAGGATCGGATAGAGTATAGGATAGGATAGAGGATAGGATAGGATAGAGGATAGGATAGGATAGAGGATAGGATAGGGTAGAGGATAGGATAGGATAGAGGATAGGATAGGATAAAGGATAGGATAGGATAGAGGATACGATAGAGGATTGGATAGGATAGAGGGTAGGATAGGATAGAGGATCGGATAGAGGATATGATAGGATAAAGGATAGGATAGAATAGAGGATAGAGTAGGATAGAGGATAGGATAGGATAAAGGATAGGATTGGATAGAGGATAGGATAGGATAGAGGATAGGATAGGATAGAGGATAGTATAGGATAGAGGATAGGATAGAATAGAGGATAGGATAGAATAAAGGATAGGATCGGATAGAGGATAGGATAGGATAGAGGATAGGATAGGATAGGATAGAGGATAGGATAGGATAGAGGATAGGATAGGATCGAGGAAAGGATAGGATAGAGGATAGGATAGGATAGGATAGATGATAGGATAGGAAAGAGGATAGGATAGGATAGATGATAGGATAGGATAGAGGATAGGATAGGACAGAGGATAGGATAGGATTGAGGATAGGATGGGATAGAGGATAGGATAGAGGATAGAATAGGATAGAGGATAGGATAGGATAGAGGATAGGATAGGATAGAGGATAGGATAGGATAGAGGATAGGATAGGATAGAGGATAGGATAGGATAGAGGATAGGATAGGATAGAGGATAGGATAGGATAGGATAGAGGATAGGATAGGATAGGATAGAGGATAGGATAGGATAGAGGATAGGATAGGATAGAGGATAGGATAGGATAGAGGATAGGATAGGATAGAGGATAGGATAGGTAATTGGATAGGATAGAGTATAGGATAAGGTAGAGGATAGGATAGGATAGAGGATAGGATAGGATAAAGGATAGGATAGGATAGGATAGATGATAGGTTAGGAAAGAGGATAGGATAGGATAGATGATAGGATAGGATAGAGGATAGGATAGGACAGAGGATAGGATAGGATTGAGGATAGGATGGGATAGAGGATAGGATAGAGGATAGAATAGGATAGAGGATAGGATAGGATAGAGGATAGGATAGGATAGAGGATAGGATAGGATAGAGGATAGGATAGGATAGAGGATAGGATAGGATAGAGGATAGGATAGGATAGAGGATAGGATAGGATAGAGGATAGGATAGGTAATTGGATAGGATAGAGGATAGGATAAGGTAGAGGATAGTATATGATAGAGGATAGGATAGGAGAGAGGATAGGATAGGATAAAGGATAGGATAGGATAGAGGATAGGATAGGATAGGATAGAGGATAGGATAGGATAGAGGATAGGATAGGATAGAGGATACGATAGGATAGAGGATAGGATAGAGGATAGGATAGGATAGAGGATAGGATAGAGGATAGGATAGGATAGAGGATAGGATAGGATAAAGGATAGGATAGGATAGAGGATAGGATAGGATAGGATAGGATAGAGGATAGGATAGAGGATAGGATAGGATAGAGGATCGGATAGAGGATAGGATAGGATAGAGGAAAGGATAGGATAGAGGATAGGATACGTAATTGGATAGGATAGAGGATAGGATAAGGTAGAGGATAGTATAGGATAGAGGATAGGATAGGATAGAGGATAGGATAGGATAGAGGATAGGATAGGATAGAGGATAGGATAGGGTAGAGGATAGGATAGGATAGGATAGAGGATAGGATAGGATAGAGGATAGGATAGGATAGATAATAGGATAGGATAGAGGATAGGATAGGATAGAGGATAGGATAGGATAGAGGATAGGATGGGATAGAGGATAGGATAGAGGATAGGATAGAGGATAGGATAGGATAGAGGATAGGATACTATAGAGGATAGGATAGGATAGAGGATAGGATAGGATAGAGGATAGGATAGGATAGAGGATAGGATAGGATAGAGGATAGGATAGGATAGAGGATAGGATAGGATAGAGGATAGGATAGGATAGAGGATAGGATAGGATAGAGGATAGGATAGGATAGAGGATAGGATAGGATAGAGGATAGGATAGGATAGAGGATAGGATAGGATATAGGATAGGATGGGATAGAGGATAGGATAGAGGATAGGATAGAGGATAGGATAGGATAGAGGATAGGATAGGGTAAAGGATAGGATAGGATAGAGGATAGGATAGGATAGGATAGAGGATAGGATAGAGGATAGGATAGAGGATAGGATAGGATAGAGGATAGGATAGGATAGAGGATAGGATAGGATAGAGGATAGGATAGGATAGAGGATAGGATGGGACAGAGGATAGGATAGGATAGAGGATAGGATAGAGGATAGGATAGAGGATAGGATAGGATAGAGGATAGGATAGGATAGAGGATAGGATAGGATAGAGGATAGGATAGGATAGAGGATAGGATAGGATAGAGGATAGGATAGGATAGAGGATAGGATAGGATAGAGGATAGGATAGGATAGAGGATAGGATAGGATAGAGGATAGGATAGAGGATAGGATAGAGGATAGGATAGAGGATAGGATAGAGGATAGGATAGGATAGAGTATAGGATAGAGGACAGGATAGAGGATAGGATACGATAGAGGATAGGATAGGATAGAGGATAGGATAGGATAGAGGATAGGATAGGATAGAGGATAGGATAGGATAGAGGACAGGATAGGATAGGATAGAGGATAGGATAGGATAGGATAGAGGATAGGATAGGATAGAGGATAGGATAGGATAGAGGATAGGATAGGATAGAGGATAGGATAGGATAGGATAGAGGATAGGATAGGATAGGATAGAGGATAGGATAGGATAGAGGATAGGATAGGATAGAGGATAGGATAGGATAGAGGATAGGATAGGTAATTGGATAGGATAGAGTATAGGATAAGGTAGAGGATAGGATAGGATAGAGGATAGGATAGGATAAAGGATAGGATAGGATAGGATAGATGATAGGTTAGGAAAGAGGATAGGATAGGATAGATGATAGGATAGGATAGAGGATAGGATAGGACAGAGGATAGGATAGGATTGAGGATAGGATGGGATAGAGGATAGGATAGAGGATAGAATAGGATAGAGGATAGGATAGGATAGAGGATAGGATAGGATAGAGGATAGGATAGGATAGAGGATAGGATAGGATAGAGGATAGGATAGGATAGAGGATAGGATAGGATAGAGGATAGGATAGGATAGAGGATAGGATAGGTAATTGGATAGGATAGAGGATAGGATAAGGTAGAGGATAGTATATGATAGAGGATAGGATAGGAGAGAGGATAGGATAGGATAAAGGATAGGATAGGATAGAGGATAGGATAGGATAGGATAGAGGATAGGATAGGATAGAGGATAGGATAGGATAGAGGATACGATAGGATAGAGGATAGGATAGAGGATAGGATAGGATAGAGGATAGGATAGAGGATAGGATAGGATAGAGGATAGGATAGGATAAAGGATAGGATAGGATAGAGGATAGGATAGGATAGGATAGGATAGAGGATAGGATAGAGGATAGGATAGGATAGAGGATCGGATAGAGGATAGGATAGGATAGAGGAAAGGATAGGATAGAGGATAGGATACGTAATTGGATAGGATAGAGGATAGGATAAGGTAGAGGATAGTATAGGATAGAGGATAGGATAGGATAGAGGATAGGATAGGATAGAGGATAGGATAGGATAGAGGATAGGATAGGGTAGAGGATAGGATAGGATAGGATAGAGGATAGGATAGGATAGAGGATAGGATAGGATAGATAATAGGATAGGATAGAGGATAGGATAGGATAGAGGATAGGATAGGATAGAGGATAGGATGGGATAGAGGATAGGATAGTGGATAGGATAGAGGATAGGATAGGATAGAGGATAGGATAGGATAGAGGATAGGATAGGATAGAGGATAGGATAGGATAGAGGATAGGATAGGATAGAGGATAGGATAGGATAGAGGATAGGATAGGATAGAGGATAGGATAGGATAGAGGATAGGATAGGATAGAGGATAGGATAGGATAGAGGATAGGATAGGATAGAGGATAGGATAGGATAGAGGATAGGATAGGATAGAGGATAGGATAGGATAGAGGATAGGATAGGATAGAGGATAGGATGGGACAGAGGATAGGATAGGATAGAGGATAGGATAGAGGATAGGATAGAGGATAGGATAGGATAGAGGATAGGATAGGATAGAGGATAGGATAGGATAGAGGATAGGATAGGATAGAGGATAGGATAGGATAGAGGATAGGATAGGATAGAGGATAGGATAGGATAGAGGATAGGATAGGATAGAGGATAGGATAGAGGATAGGATAGAGGATAGGATAGAGGATAGGATAGAGGATAGGATAGGATAGAGTATAGGATAGAGGACAGGATAGAGGATAGGATACGATAGAGGATAGGATAGGATAGAGGATAGGATAGGATAGAGGATAGGATAGGATAGAGGATAGGATAGGATAGAGGACAGGATAGGATAGGATAGAGGATAGGATAGGATAGGATAGAGGATAGGATAGGATAGAGGATAGGATAGGATAGAGGATAGGATAGGTAATTGGATAGGATAGAGTATAGGATAAGGTAGAGGATAGGATAGGATAGAGGATAGGATAGAGGATAGGATAGAGGATAGGATAGAGGATTGGATAGGATAGAGGATCGGATAGAGGATAGGATAGGATAGGATAGGATAGAGGATAGGATAGGATAAAGGATAGAGAATAGGATAGGATAGAGGATAGGATAGAGGATAGGATAGAGGATAGGATAGAGGATAGGATATAGGATAGGATAGAGGATAGGATAGGATACAGGAAAGGATAGGATAGAGGATAGGATAGGATAGAGGAAAGGATAGGATAGAGGATAGGATAGGTAATTGGATAGCATAGAGGGTAGGATAAGGTAGAGGATAGTATAGGATAGAGGATAGGATAGGATAGAGAATAGGATTGGATAGAGGATAGGATAGAGGATAGGATAGAGGATAGGATAGAGGATAGGATAGAGGATAGGATAGGATAGAGGATAGGATAGGATAGGATAGAGGATAGGATAGGATAGAGGATAGGATAGGATTGAGGAAAGGATAGGATAGAGGATAGTATAGGATAGATGATAGGATAGGAAAGAGGATAGGATAGGATAGATGATAGGATAGGATAGAGGATAGGATAGGACAGAGGATAGGATAGGATAGAGGATAGGATAGGATAGAGGATAGGATAGGATAGAGGATAGGATAGAGGATAGGATAGGTAATTGGATAGTATAGAGGATAGGATAAGGTAGGGGATAATATAGGATAGAGGATAGGATAGGATAGAGGATAGGATAGGATAGAGGATAGGATAGGATAGAGGATAGGATAGGATAGAGGATAGGATAGGATAGAGGATAGGATAGGATAGAGGATAGGATAGGATAGAGGACAGGATAGGATAGGATAGAGGATAGGATAGGATAGGATAGAGGATAGGATAGGATAGAGGATAGGATAGGATAGAGGATAGGATAGGATAGAGGATAGGATAGGATAGGATAGAGGATAGGATAGGATAGGATAGAGGATAGGATAGGATAGAGGATAGGATAGGATAGAGGATAGGATAGGATAGAGGATAGGATAGGTAATTGGATAGGATAGAGTATAGGATAAGGTAGAGGATAGGATAGGATAGAGGATAGGATAGGATAAAGGATAGGATAGGATAGGATAGATGATAGGTTAGGAAAGAGGATAGGATAGGATAGATGATAGGATAGGATAGAGGATAGGATAGGACAGAGGATAGGATAGGATTGAGGATAGGATGGGATAGAGGATAGGATAGAGGATAGAATAGGATAGAGGATAGGATAGGATAGAGGATAGGATAGGATAGAGGATAGGATAGGATAGAGGATAGGATAGGATAGAGGATAGGATAGGATAGAGGATAGGATAGGATAGAGGATAGGATAGGATAGAGGATAGGATAGGTAATTGGATAGGATAGAGGATAGGATAAGGTAGAGGATAGTATATGATAGAGGATAGGATAGGAGAGAGGATAGGATAGGATAAAGGATAGGATAGGATAGAGGATAGGATAGGATAGGATAGAGGATAGGATAGGATAGAGGATAGGATAGGATAGAGGATACGATAGGATAGAGGATAGGATAGAGGATAGGATAGGATAGAGGATAGGATAGAGGATAGGATAGGATAGAGGATAGGATAGGATAAAGGATAGGATAGGATAGAGGATAGGATAGGATAGGATAGGATAGAGGATAGGATAGAGGATAGGATAGGATAGAGGATCGGATAGAGGATAGGATAGGATAGAGGAAAGGATAGGATAGAGGATAGGATACGTAATTGGATAGGATAGAGGATAGGATAAGGTAGAGGATAGTATAGGATAGAGGATAGGATAGGATAGAGGATAGGATAGGATAGAGGATAGGATAGGATAGAGGATAGGATAGGGTAGAGGATAGGATAGGATAGGATAGAGGATAGGATAGGATAGAGGATAGGATAGGATAGATAATAGGATAGGATAGAGGATAGGATAGGATAGAGGATAGGATAGGATAGAGGATAGGATGGGATAGAGGATAGGATAGTGGATAGGATAGAGGATAGGATAGGATAGAGGATAGGATAGGATAGAGGATAGGATAGGATAGAGGATAGGATAGGATAGAGGATAGGATAGGATAGAGGATAGGATAGGATAGAGGATAGGATAGGATAGAGGATAGGATAGGATAGAGGATAGGATAGGATAGAGGATAGGATAGGATAGAGGATAGGATAGGATAGAGGATAGGATAGGATAGAGGATAGGATAGGATAGAGGATAGGATAGGATAGAGGATAGGATAGGATAGAGGATAGGATGGGACAGAGGATAGGATAGGATAGAGGATAGGATAGAGGATAGGATAGAGGATAGGATAGGATAGAGGATAGGATAGGATAGAGGATAGGATAGGATAGAGGATAGGATAGGATAGAGGATAGGATAGGATAGAGGATAGGATAGGATAGAGGATAGGATAGGATAGAGGATAGGATAGGATAGAGGATAGGATAGAGGATAGGATAGAGGATAGGATAGAGGATAGGATAGAGGATAGGATAGGATAGAGTATAGGATAGAGGACAGGATAGAGGATAGGATACGATAGAGGATAGGATAGGATAGAGGATAGGATAGGATAGAGGATAGGATAGGATAGAGGATAGGATAGGATAGAGGACAGGATAGGATAGGATAGAGGATAGGATAGGATAGGATAGAGGATAGGATAGGATAGAGGATAGGATAGGATAGAGGATAGGATAGGTAATTGGATAGGATAGAGTATAGGATAAGGTAGAGGATAGGATAGGATAGAGGATAGGATAGAGGATAGGATAGAGGATAGGATAGAGGATTGGATAGGATAGAGGATCGGATAGAGGATAGGATAGGATAGGATAGGATAGAGGATAGGATAGGATAAAGGATAGAGAATAGGATAGGATAGAGGATAGGATAGAGGATAGGATAGAGGATAGGATAGAGGATAGGATATAGGATAGGATAGAGGATAGGATAGGATACAGGAAAGGATAGGATAGAGGATAGGATAGGATAGAGGAAAGGATAGGATAGAGGATAGGATAGGTAATTGGATAGCATAGAGGGTAGGATAAGGTAGAGGATAGTATAGGATAGAGGATAGGATAGGATAGAGAATAGGATTGGATAGAGGATAGGATAGAGGATAGGATAGAGGATAGGATAGAGGATAGGATAGAGGATAGGATAGGATAGAGGATAGGATAGGATAGGATAGAGGATAGGATAGGATAGAGGATAGGATAGGATTGAGGAAAGGATAGGATAGAGGATAGTATAGGATAGATGATAGGATAGGAAAGAGGATAGGATAGGATAGATGATAGGATAGGATAGAGGATAGGATAGGACAGAGGATAGGATAGGATAGAGGATAGGATAGGATAGAGGATAGGATAGGATAGAGGATAGGATAGAGGATAGGATAGGTAATTGGATAGTATAGAGGATAGGATAAGGTAGGGGATAATATAGGATAGAGGATAGGATAGGATAGAGGATAGGATAGGATAGAGGATAGGATAGGATAGAGGATAGGATAGGATAGAGGATAGGATAGGATAGAGGATAGGATAGGATAGAGGATAGGATAGGATAGGATAGAGGATAGGATAGGATAGAGGATAGGATAGGATAGGATAGAGGATAGGATAGGATAGAGGATAGGATAGGATAGAGGATAGGATAGGGTAGAGGATAGGATAGGATAGAGGATAGGATAGGATAGAGGATAGGATAGGATAGAGGATAGGATAGGTAATTGGATAGGATAGAGTATAGGATAAGGTAGAGGATAGGATAGGATAGAGGATAGGATAGGATAAAGGATAGGATAGAATAGAGGATAGGATAGGATAGAGGATAGGATAGAGGATAGGATAGAGGATAGGATAGAGGATAGGATACGATAGAGGATAGGATAAAGGATAGGATAGAATAAAGGATAGGATAGGATATGATAGAGGATAGGATAGGATAGAGGATCGGATAGAGGATAGGATAGGATAGAGGATCGGATAGAGGATATGATAGGATAAAGGATAGGATAGAATAGAGGATAGAGTAGGATAGAGGATAGGATAGGATAAAGGATAGGATTGGACAGAGGATCGGATAGAGGATAGGATAGGATAGAGGATAGGATAGGATAGAGGATAGGATAGGATAGAGGATAGTATATGATAGAGGATAGGATAGAATAGAGGATAGGATAGAATAAAGGATAGGATCGGATAGAGGATAGGATAGGATAGAGGATAGGATAGGATAGGATAGAGGATAGGATAGGATAGAGGATAGGATAGGATAGAGGATAGGATAGGATAGAGGAAAGGATAGGATAGAGGATAGGATGGGATAGGATAGATGATAGGATAGGAAAGAGGATAGGATAGGATAGATGATAGAATAGGATAGAGGATAGGATAGGACAGAGGATAGGATAGGATAGAGGATAGGATGGGATAGAGGATAGGATAGAGGATAGAATAGGATAGAGGATAGGATAGGATTGAGGAAAGGATAGGATAGAGGATAGGATAGGATAGGATAGATGATAGGATAGGAAAGAGGATAGGATAGGATAGATGATAGGATAGGATAGAGGATAGGATAGGACAGAAGATAGGATAGGATAGAGGATAGGATGGGATAGAGGATAGGATAGAGGATAGAATAGGATAGAGGATAGGATAGGATAGAGGATAGGATAGGATAGAGGATAGGATAGGATAGAGGATAGGATAGGATAGAGGATAGGATAGGATAGAGGATAGGATAGGATAGAGGATAGGATAGGATAGAGGATAGGATAGGATAGAGGATAGGATAGGATAGAGGATAGGATAGGTAATTGGATAGGATAGGATAAAGAATAGGATTGGATAGAGGATAGGATAGGATAGAGGATAGGATAGGATAGAGGATAGGATAGGATAGGATAGAGGATAGGATAGGATAGAGGATAGGATAGGATAGAGGATAGGACAGGATTGCGGAAAGGATAGGATAGAGGATAGGATAGGATAGATGATAGGATAGGAAAGAGGATAGGATAGGATAGATGATAGGATAGGATAGAGGATAGGATAGGACAGAGGATAGGATAGGATAGAGGATAGGATGGGATAGAGGATAGGATAGAGGATAGGATAGGATAGAGGATAGGATAGGATAGAGGATAGGATAGGATAGACGATAGGATAGGATAGAGGATAGGATAGGATACAGGATAGGATAGGATAGAGGATAGGATAGGATAGAGGATAGGATAGGTAATTGGATAGGATAGCGGATAGGATAAGGTAGAGGATAGTATAGGATAGAGGATAGGACAGGATAGAGGATAGGATAGGATTAAGAATAGGATAGGATAGGGGATAGGATAGGATAGAGGATAGGATAGGATAGATGATAGGATAGGATAGAGGATAGGATAGGATAGAGGATAGGATGGGATAGAGGATAGGATAGAGGATAGGATAGAGGATAGGATAGGATAGAGGATAGGATAGCATAGAGGATAGGATAGAGGATAGGATAGGATAGAGGATAGGATAGGATAGAGGATAGGATAGGATAGAGGATAGGATAGGATAGAGGATAGGATAGGATAGAGGATAGGATAGGATAGATGATAGGATGGGATAGAGGATAGGATAGGATAGAGGATAGGATAGGATAGAGGATAGGATAGAGGATAGGATAGAGGATAGGATAGGATAGCAGGATAGGATAGGATAGAGGATAGGATAGGATAGAGGATAGGATAGGATAGAGGATAGGATAGGATAGAGGATAGGATAGGATAGGATAGAGGATAGGATAGGATAGAGGATAGGATAGGATTGCGGAAAGGATAGGATAGAGGATAGGATAGGATAGACGATAGGATAGGAAAGAGGATAGGATAGGATAGATGATAGGATAGGATAGAGGATAGGATAGGACAGAGGATAGGATAGGATAGAGGATAGGATGGGATAGAGGATAGGATAGAGGATAGGATAGGATAGAGGATAGGATAGGATAGAGGATAGGATAGGATAGACGATAGGATAGGATAGAGGATCGGATAGAGGATAGGATAGGATAGAGGATAGGATAGAGGATAGGATAGGATAGAGGATAGGATAGGATAGAGGATAGGATAGGCTAGAGGATAGGATAGGATAGAGGATAGGATAGAATAGAGGATAGGATAGGATAAAGGATAGGATAGGATAGAGGATAGGATAGGATAGGATAGATTATAGGATAGGATAGGATAGAGGATAGGATAGGATAGGATAGAGGATAGGATAGGATAGAGGATAGGATAGGATAGAGGATAGGATAGGATAGGATAGAGGATAGGATAGGATAGAGGATAGGATAGGATAGAGGATAGGATAGGATAGAGGATAGGATAGGATAGAGGATAGGATAGGATAGAGGATAGGATAGGATAGAGGATAGGATAGGATAGAGGATAGGATAGGTAATTGGATAGGATAGGATAAAGGATAGGATTGGATAGAGGATAGGATAGGATAGAGGATAGGATAGGATAGAGGATAGGATAGGATAGGATAGAGGATAGGATAGGATAGAGGATAGGATAGGATTGCGGAAAGGATAGGATAGAGGATAGGATAGGATAGATGAT
The DNA here is from genome assembly GCF_050948215.1 of Halictus rubicundus. NCBI lineage: Eukaryota > Metazoa > Arthropoda > Insecta > Hymenoptera > Halictidae > Halictus > Halictus rubicundus. The sequence continues at coordinate 18,982 of NW_027489270.1, read as the reverse complement.
AGGATAGGAAAGAGGATAGGATAGGATAGATGATAGGATAGGATAGAGGATAGGATAGGACAGAGGATAGGATAGGATAGAGGATAGGATGGGATAGAGGATAGGATAGAGGATAGGATAGGATAGAGGATAGGATAGGATAGAGGATAGGATAGGATAGACGATAGGATAGGATAGAGGATAGGATAGGATACAGGATAGGATAGGATAGAGGATAGGATAGGATAGAGGATAGGATAGGATAGAGGATAGGATAGGTAATTGGATAGGATAGAGTATAGGATAAGGTAGAGGATAGGATAGGATAGAGGATAGGATAGGATAAAGGATAGGATAGAATAGAGGATAGGATAGGATAGAGGATAGGATAGGATAGAGGATAGGATAGGATAGAGGATAGGATAGAGGATTGGATAGGATAGAGGATAGGATAGAGGATCGGATAGAGGATAGGATAGGATAGGATAGGATAGAGGATAGGATAGGATAGAGGATAGGATAGGATAGAGGATAGGATAGGATAGAGGATAGGATAGGATAGAGGATAGGATAGGATAGAGGATAGGATAGGATAGAGGATAGGATAGGATAGAGGATAGGATAGGATAGATGATAGGATGGGATAGAGGATAGGATAGGATAGAGGATAGGATAGGATAGAGGATAGGATAAAGGATAGGATAGAATAGAGGATAGGATAGGATAAAGGATAGGATAGGATAGAGGATAGGATAGGATAGGATAGAGGATAGGATAGAGGATAGGATAGAGGATAGGATAGGATAGAGGATCGGATAGAGGATAGGATAGGATAGAGGATAGGATAGAGGATAGTATAGGATAGAGGATAGGATAGGATAGAGGATAGGATAGGATAGAGGATAGGATAGGATAGAGGATAGGATAGAATAGAGGATAGGATAGGATAGAGGATAGGATAGAGGATAGGATAGGATAGAGGATAGGATAGGCTAGAGGATAGGATAGGATAGAGGATAGGATAGAATAGAGGATAGGATAGGATAAAGGATAGGATAGGATAGAGGATAGGATAGGATAGGATAGAGGATAGGATAGGATAGGATAGAGGATAGGATAGGATAGGATAGAGGATAGGATAGGATAGGATAGAGGATAGGATAGGATAGAGGATAAGATAGGATAGAGGATAGGATAGGATAGAGGATAGGATAGGATAGGATAGAGGATAGGATAGGATAGAGGATAGGATAGGATAGAGGATAGGATAGAGGATAGGATAGGATAGAGGATAGGATAGGATAGAGGATAGGATAGGATAGAGGATAGGATAGGATAGGATAGAGGATAGGATAGGATAGGATAGAGGATAGGATAGGATAGGATAGAGGATAGGATAGGATAGAGGATAGGATAGGATAGAGGATAGGATAGGATAGAGGATAGGATAGGATAGGATAGAGGATAGGATAGGATAGAGGATAGGATAGGATAGAGGATAGGATAGGATAGAGGATAGGATAGGATAGAGGATAGGATAGGATAGAGGATAGGATAGGATAGAGGATAGGATAGGATAGAGGATAGGATAGGATAGAGGATAGGATAGGTAATTGGATAGGATAGGATAAAGGATAGGATTGGATAGAGGATAGGATAGGATAGAGGATAGGATAGGATAGAGGATAGGATAGGATAGGATAGAGGATAGGATAGGATAGAGGATAGGATAGGATTGCGGAAAGGATAGGATAGAGGATAGGATAGGATAGATGATAGGATAGGATAGAGGATAGGATAGGACAGAGGATAGGATAGGATAGAGGATAGGATGGTATAGAGGATAGGATAGAGGATAGGATAGGATAGAGGATAGGATAGGATAGAGGATAGGATAGGATAGACGATAGGATAGGATAGAGGATAGGATAGGATACAGGATAGGATAGGATAGAGGATAGGATAGGATAGAGGATAGGATAGGATAGAGGATAGGATAGGTAATTGGATAGGATAGAGTATAGGATAAGGTAGAGGATAGGATAGGATAGAGGATAGGATAGGATAAAGGATAGGATAGAATAGAGGATAGGATAGGATAGAGGATAGGATAGGATAGAGGATAGGATAGGATAGAGGATAGGATAGAGGATTGGATAGGATAGAGGATAGGATAGAGGATTGGATAGGATAGAGGATCGGATAGAGGATAGGATAGGATAGGATAGGATAGAGGATAGGATAGGATAAAGGATAGAGGATAGGATAGGATAGAGGATAGGATAGGATAGAGGATAGGATAGGATAGAGGATAGGATAGGATAGAGGATAGGATAGAATAGAGGATAGGATAGAGGATAGGATAGGATAGAGGATAGGATAGAGGATAGGATAGAGGATAGGATAGAGGATAGGATAGAGGATAGGATAGAGGATAGGATAGGATAGAGTATAGGATAGACGACAGGACAGAGGATAGGATACGATAGAGGATAGGATAGGATAGAGGATAGGATAGGATAGGATAGAGGATAGGATAGGATAGAGGATAGGATTAGGATAGAGGATAGGATAGGATGAGGATAGGATAGGATGAGGATTGAGGATAGGATAGGATTGGAAGAGGATAGGATGTGGATTGAGGATAGGTAGGATAGAGGATAGGATAGGATAGAGGATGAGGAGAGGTTAGAGGATAGGATTGGATAGAGGATAGGATAGGGAATTGGATAGGTTAGAGGTTAGGATGATAAGGTAGAGGAGTAGGATTGGATAGAGGATAGGATAGGATAAAGGATAGGATAGAATAGAGGATAGGATAGGATAGAGGATAGGAGAGGTATAGGATGAGGATAGAGGTTTGGAGGATAGGTGTGAGGATAGGATAGGTTAGGATAGAGGATAGGATAGGTAGAGGATAGGATAGGATTGCGGATAGGATAGGATTGCGGATTGGTGTGGAGTGAGGTGAGGAGAGGTGTGTGAGGAGAGGATAGAGGATAGGTGTGGAGAGAGGTGAGGTGTGGTGTGTGGAGTGGAGTGGTCTGAGGTGTGGTGTGGTGTGTGGTGTGGTGGGGTGTGTGGTGAGGTGTGTGGTGTGGAGTGGTGTGTGGAGTGGTGTGGAGAGTGGTACTGGAGTGGTGAGTAGTGTGGTGTGGTGTGTGGTGTGGTGTGGTGTATGGTGTGGTGTGGTGTGTGGTGTGGTGTGGTGTGGTGTAGTGGTGAGTTGTGGTGGGTGGTTTGGTGTGGTGTGTGGTGTGGTGTGGTGTGAGGTGTGGTGTGGTGTGTGGTGTGGTGTGGTGTGGTGTGGTGTGGTGTGTGGTGTGGTGTGGTGTGTGGTGTGGTGTGGTGTGTGGTGTGGTGTGGGGTGTGGTGTTGTGTGGTGTGTGGTGTGGTGTGGTGTGTGGTGTGTTGTGGTGGGTGGTTTGGTGTGGTGTGTGGTGTGGTGTGGTGTGTGGTGTGGTGTGGTTTGTGGTGTGCTGTGGTGAGAGAGAGGGGACAGACAGCAGCAGGGGGGGGGGGGGTGTGTGTGAAGTGGTGTGAAGAGGGACAGTGAAGTGAAGAGTGAAGTGCAGTGAAGAGTGAAGTGCAGGGAAGATTGAAGTGGTGTGAAGAGTGAAGTGAAGTGAAGAGTGAAGTGTGGTGAAGAGTAAAGTGAAGTGAAGAGTGAAGTGATGTGAAGAGTGAAGTGAAGTGAAGAGTGAAGTGAAGTGAAGTGAAGTGAAGTGAAGAGTGAAGTGAAGTGAAGAGTGAAGTGAAGTGAAGAGTGAAGTGAAGGGAAGATTGAAGTGGTGTGAAGAGTGAAGTGAAGTGAAGTGAAGAGTGAAGTGAAGTGAAGGGTGAAGTGAAGTGAAGAGTGAAGTGAAGTGAGGAGTGAAGTGAAGGGAAGAGTGACGTGAAGTGAAGAGTGAAGTGAAGTGAAGAGTGAAGTGAAGAGTGAAATGAAGTGAAGAGTGAAGTGAAGTGAAGAGGGAAGTGAAGTGAAGCGTGAAGTGAAGTGATGAGTGACGTGAAGTGACAGAGGGAAGTGAAGTGATGAGTGAAGTGAAGTGCAGAAGTGAAGTGAAAGGGAAGATTGAAGTGAAGGGAAGAATTGAAGTGAAGTGAAGAGTGAAGTGACGTGAAGAGTGAAGTGAAGTGAAGTGAAGAGTGAAGTGAAGTGAAGAGTGAAGTGAAGTGAAGAGTGAAGTGAAGTGAAGAGTGAAGTGAAGTGAAGCGTGGAGTGAAGTGAAGGGTGAAGTGAAGTGAAGAGTGAAGTGAAGTGAAGAGTAAGGTGAAGTGTAGAGTGAAGTGAATTGGTAAGTGAAGTGAAGAGTGAAGTGAAGTGAAGAGTGAAGTGAAGTGAAGAGTGAAGTGAAGTGAAGAGTGAAGTGAAGTGAAGAGTGAAGTGAAGTGAAGAGTGAAGTGAAGTGAAGATTGAAGTGAAGTGAAGAGTGAAGTGAAGTGAAGTGAAGAGTGAAGTGAAGTGCAGAGTGAAGTGAAGTGAAGAGTGAAGTGAAGTGAAGTGAAGAGTGAAGTGAAGTGAAGAGTGAGGTGAAGTGAAGAGGGAGGGAGGAGTGAAGTGTAGAGTGAAGTGAAGTGACGAGTGAAGTGAAGCGTGAAGTGAAGAGTGACAGTGAAGAGTGAACGTGAAGAGTGAAGTGAAGAGTGAAGTGAAGTGAAGAGTGCAGTGAAGAGTGGAGTGAAGTGAAGAGTGAAGTGAAGTGAAGAGTGAAGTGAAGTGAAGAGTGAAGTGAAGTGAAGAGTGAAGTGAAGTGAAGAGTGAAGGGTGAAGTGAAGTGAAGAGTGAAGTGAAGTGAAGTGAAGTGACAGAGTGAAGTGACGAGTGAAGTGAATTGCAGAGTGAAGTGAAGAGTGAAGTGAATTGAAGCGTGAAGTGCAGAGTGAAGTGAAGTGAAGAGTGAAGTGAAGTGAAGAGTGAAGTGAAGTGCAGAGTGGAGTGAAGTGAAGGGTGAAGTGAAGTGAAGAGTGAAGTGCAGTGAAGAGTAAGGTGAAGTGTAGAGTGAAGTGAATTGGTAAGTGAAGTGAAGAGTGCAGTGAAGTGAAGAGTGAAGTGAAGTGAAGAGTGAAGTGAAGTGAAGGGTGAAGTGAAGTGAAGAGTGAAGTGAAGTGAGGAGTGAAGTGAAGTGAAGAGTGAAGTGAAGTGAAGAGTGAAGTGAAGTGAAGAGTGCAGTGAAGAGTGTACATGAAGTGAAGAGTGAAGTGAAGTGAAGAGGGAAGTGAAGTGAAGAGTGAAGTGAAGTGATGAGTGAAGTGCAGTGAAGAGTGAAGTGAAGGGAAGATTGAAGTGAAGTGAAGAGTGAAGTGAAGTGAAGAGTGAAGTGAAGTGAAGTGAAGAGTGAAGTGAAGTGAAGAGTGACGTGAAGTGAAGAGTGAATTGAAGTGAAGGGTGAAGTGAAGTGAATTGGTACGTGAAGTGAAGAGTGAAGTGAAGTGAAGAGTGAAGTGAAGTGAAGAGTGAAGTGAAGTGAAGAGTGAAGTGAAGTGACAGAGTGAAGTGAAGTGAAGAGTGAAGTGAAGTGAAGAGTGAAGAGAAGTGAAGAGTGAAGTGAAGTGACGAGTGAAGTGAAGTGAAGTGAAGTGCAGTGAAGTGAAGAGTGAAGTGAAGTGAAGAGTGAAGTGAAGTGAAGAGTGCAGTGAAGGTGAAGTGAAGAGTGAAGTGAAGTGAAGTGAAGAGTGAAGTGAAGTGAAGTGAAGTGAAGTGAGTGAAGAGTGAAGTGAAGTGAAGAGTGAAGTGAAGTGAAGAGTGAAGTGAAGAGTGAAGTGAAGAGAAGAGTGAAGTGAAAGTGAAGCGTGAAGTGAGTGAAGTGAAGAGTGAAGTGAAGTGAAGAGTGAAGTGAAGGTGAAGAGTGAAGTGAAGTGAAGAGAGAAGTGAAGTGAAGTGAAGAGTGAAGTGAAGTGAAGTGAAGAGTGAAGTGAAGTGAAGTGAAGAGTGAAGTGAAGTGAAGTGAAGAGTGAAGTGAAGTGAAGGGTGAAGTGAAGTGAAGAGTGGAGTGAAGTGAAGAGTGAAGTGAAGTGAAGAGTGAAGTGAAGTGAAGAGTGAAGTGAAGTGAAGAGTGAAGTGAAGAGTGAAGTGAAGTGAAGAGTGGAGTGAAGTGAAGAGTGAAGTGAAGTGAAGAGTGAAGTGAAGTGAAGAGTGAAGTGAAGTGACAGAGTGAAGTGTAGTGAAGAGTGACGTGAAGAGTGAAGTGAAGTGAAGAGTGAAGTGGAAGAGTGAAGTGACAGTGAAGAGTGAAGTGAAGAGTGAAGTGAAGAGTGAGAGAAGTGAAGTGAAGAGTGAAGTGAAGTGAAGGGTGAAGTGAAGTGAAGAGTGGAGTGAAGTGCAAGGGTGCAGTGAAGAGTGAAGTGAAGTGAAGAGTGAAGTGAAGTGAAGAGTGAAGTGAAGTGATGAGTGAAGTGAAGTGAAGAGTGAAGTGCACGTGAAGAGTGAAGTGAAGTGAAGAGTGAAGTGAAGTGAAGAGTGAAGTGAAGTGAAGAAGTGAAGTGAAGTGAAGAGTGAAGTGAAGTGAAGAGTGAAGTGAAGTGAAGAGTGAAGTGAAGTGAAGTGAAGTGAAGAGTGAAGTGACGAGTGCAGTGAAGAGTGAAGTGAATTGAAGAGTGAAGTGAAGAGTGAAGTGAAGTGACAGAGTGAAGTGAAGTGAAGAGTGAAGTGAAGTGAAGAGTGGAGTGAAGTGAAGGGTGAAGTGAAGTGAAGAGTGAAGTGAAGTGAAGGTAAGGTGAAGTGTAGAGTGAAGTGAATTGGTAAGTGAAGTGAAGAGTGACGTGAAGTGAAGAGTGAAGTGAAGTGAAGAGTGAAGTGAAGTGAAGGGTGACAGTGAAGTGAAGAGTGAAGTGAAGTGAGGAGTGAAGTGAAGTGAAGAGTGACGTGAAGTGAAGAGTGAAGTGAAGTGAAGATGAAGTGAAGAGTGAAGTGCAGTGACAGAGTGAAGTGAAGTGAAGAGGGAAGTGAAGTGAAGAGTGAAGTGAAGTGATGAGTGAAGTGAAGTGAAGCAGGGAAGTGACGTGATGAGTGAAGTGAAGTGAAGAGTGAAGTGAAGTGAAGAGTGAAGTGAAGTGAAGAGTGAAGTGAAGTGAAGAGAAGTGAAGTGAAGTGAAGAGTGAAGTGAAGTGAGAGTGAAGTGAAGTGAAGAGTGAATTGAAGTGAAGGTGAAGTGACGTGAATGGTAAGTGAAGTGAAGAGTGAAGTGAACGTGAAGAGTGAAGTGAAGTGAAGAGTGAAGTGAAGTGAAGAGTGAAGTGAAGTGAAGAGTGAAGTGAAGTGAAGAGTGAAGTGAAGTGAAGAGTGAAGTGAAGTGAAGAGTGAAGTGAAGTGAAGTGAAGAGTGAAGTGAAGTGAAGCGTGAAGTGAAGCAGAGTGAAGTGAAGTGAAGTGAAGAGTGAAGTGAAGTGAAGTGTTGAGTGAAGTGAAGTGAAGTGAAGAGTGAAGTGAAGTGACAGGGTGAAGTGAAGTGAAGAGTGGAGTGAAGTGAAGAGTGAAGTGAAGTGAAGAGTGAAGTGAAGTGAAGAGTGAAGTGAAGTGAAGAGTGAAGTGAAGTGAAGAGTGAAGTGAGAGTGAAGTGAAGTGAAGAGTGAAGTGAAGAGTGAAGTGAAGTGAGGAGTGAAGTGAAGTGAAGAGTGACAGTGAAGTGAAGAGTGAAGTGAAGTGAAGAGTGAAGTGAAGAGTGAAATGAAGTGAAGAGTGAAGTGAAGTGAAGAGGGAAGTGAAGTGAAGAGTGAAGTGAAGTGATGAGTGAAGTGAAGTGAAGAGGGAAGTGAAGTGAGGAGTGAAGTGAAGTGAAGAGTGAAGTGAAGGAAGAATGAAGTGAAGTGAAGAGTGAAGTGAAGTGAAGAGTGAAGTGAAGTGAAGTGAAGAGTGAAGTGAAGTGAAGAGTGAAGTGAAGTGAAGAGTGAAGTGAAGTGAAGAGTGAAGTGAAGTGAAGAGTGAAGTGAAGTGAAGAGTGAAGTGAAGCGTGAAGTGAAGAGTGAAGTGAAGTGAAGCGTGAAGTGAAGTGAAGAGTGAATGAAGTGATGAGTGAAGTGAAGTGAAGAGTGAAGTGAAGTGAAGAGTGAAGTGAAGTGAAGAGTGAAGTGAAGTGAAGAGTGAAGTGAAGTGAAGAGTGAAGTGAAGTGAAGAGTGAAGTGAAGCGTGGAGTGAAGTGAAGAGTGAAGTGAAGTGAAGAGTGAAGTGAAGAGTGAAGTGAAGAGTGAAATGAAGTGAAGAGTGAAGTGAAGTGAAGAGTGAAGTGAAGTGATGAGTGAAGTGAAGTGAAGAGTGAAGTGAAGTGAAAGTGAAGTGAAGTGGAGGTTGAAGTGAAGTGAAGAGTGACGGGAAGTGAAGAGTGAAGTGTAGTGAAGAGTAAGGTGAAGTGAAGAGTGAAGTGAATTGGTAAGTGAAGTGACGAGTGAAGTGACGTGAAGAGTGAAGTGAAGTGAAGGGTGAAGTGAAGTGAAGAGTGAAGTGAAGTGAGGAGTGAAGTGAAGTGAAGAGTGAAGTGAAGTGAAGAGTGAAGTGAAGTGAAGAGTGAAGTGAAGAGTGAAATGAAGTGCAGAGTGAAGTGAAGTGAAGAGGGAAGTGAAGTGAAGAGTGAAGTGAAGTGATGAGTGAAGTGAAGTGAAGAGGGAAGTGAAGTGATGAGTGAAGTGAAGTGAAGAGTGACGTGAAGGGCAGATTGAAGGGAAGTGAAGAGTGAAGTGAAGTGAAGAGTGAAGTGAAGTGACGAGTGAAGTGAAGTGAAGTGAGAGTGAAGTGAAGTGAAGAGTGAAGTGAAGTGAAGAGTGAATTGAAGTGGAGGGTGAAGTGAAGTGAATTGGTAAGTGAAGTGAAGAGTGAAGTGAAGTGAAGAGTGAAGTGAAGTGAAGAGTGCAGTGAAGTGAAGAGTGAAGTGAAGTGAAGAGTGAAGTGAAGTGAAGAGTGAAGTGAAGTGAAGAGTGAAGTGAAGTGAAGACGTGAAGTGACGTGAAGAGTGAAGTGAAGTGAAGAGTGAAGTGGACGTGAAGAGTGAAGTGAGTGACAGAAGGTGAAATGAAGTGAAGAGTGAAGTGAAGTGAGGAGGAAGTGAAGTGAAGAGTGAAGTGAAGTGATGAGTGAAGTGAAGTGAAGAGGGAAGTGAAGTGATGAGTGAAGTGAAGTGAAGTGAAGAGTGAAGTGAAGGGAAGATTGAAGTGAAGTGAAGAGTGAAGTGGAGTGAAGAGTGAAGTGAAGAGTGAAATGACGTGAAGAGTGAAGTGAAGTGAAGAGGGAAGTGAAGTGAAGAGTGAAGTGGAGTGATGAGTGAAGTGAAGTGAAGAGGGAAGTGAAGTGATGAGTGAAGTGAAATGAAGTGAAGAGTGAAGTGAAGGGAAGAGTGACAGTGAAGTGAAGAGTGAAGTGACAGTGAAGAGTGAAGTGAAGTGAAGAGTGAAGTGAAGTGAAGTGAAGAGTGAAGTGAAGTGAAGAGTGAAGTGAAGTGAAGGGTGGAGTGAAGTGAAGAGTGGAGTGCAGTGAAGAGTGATGTGTAGTGAAGAGTGAAGTGAAGTGAAGAGTGAAGTGAAGTGAAGAGTGAAGTGAAGTGAAGAGTGAAGTGAAGAGGGAATTGAAGTGACAGGGTGAAGTGAAGTGAAGAGTGAAGTAGAGTGAAGAGTGGAGTGAAGTGAAGGGTGAAGTGATGTGAAGAGTGAAGTGAAGAGTGAAGTGAAGTGAAGAGTGAAGTGAAGAGTGAAGTGAAGTGAAGAGTGATGTGAAGTGAAGTGAAGGGTGGAGTGAAGTGAAGGGTGAAGTGAAGAGTGAGGTGAAGTGAAGAGTGAAGTGAAGAGTGAAGTGAAGAGTGACAGTGAAGAGTGAAGTGAGTGAAGAGTGGAGTGAAGTGAGGGTGAAGTGAAGTGAAGAGTGAAGTGAAGTGAAGAGTAAGGTGAAGTGTAGAGTGAAGTGAATTGGTAAGTGAAGTGAAGAGTGAAGTGCAGTGAAGAGTGAAGTGAAGTGAAGAGTGAAGTGAAGTGAAGAGTAAAGTGAAGTGAAGAGTGAAGTGAAGTGAAGAGTGAAGTGAAGTGAAGAGTGAAGTGAAGTGAAGTGAAGAGTGAAGTGAAGTGAAGAGTGAAGTGAAGTGAAGTGAAGAGTGAAGTGACAGTGAAGAGTGAAGTGAAGTGAAGAGTGAAGTGAAGTGAAGAGTGAAGTGAAGTGAAGAGTGAAGTGAAGTGAAGAGTGAAGTGAAGTGAAGAGTGAAGTGTGGTGAAAAGTAAGGTGAAGTGAAGAGTGTAGTGAATTGGTAAGTGAAGTGAAGAGTGAAGTGAAGAGTGAAGTGAAGTGAAGAGTGAAGTGAAGTGAAGAGTGAAGTGAAGTGAAGAGGGAAGTGAAGTGAAGAGTGAAGTGAAGTGATGAGTGAAGTGAAGTGAAGAGGGAAGTGCAGTGATGAGTGAAGTGTAGTGAAGAGTGAAGTGAAGGGAAGATTGAAGTGAAGTGAAGAGTGAAGTGAAGTGAAGAGTGACAGTGAAGTGAAGTGAAGAGTGCAAGTGAAGTGAAGAGTGAAGTGAAGAGTGCAGTGAAGAGTGAAGTGAAGAGTGAAGTGAGAGTGACTTGAAGTGGAGCGTGAAGTGAAGTGAAGAGTGAAGTGTAGTGAAGAGTAAGGTGAAGTAAAGAGTGGAGTGAATTGGTAAGTGAAGTGACAGAGTGAAGTGAAGGGAAGAGTGAAGTGAAGTGAAGAGTGAAGTGAAGGGAAGGGTGAAGTGACAGTGAAGAGTGAAGTGAAGTGTGAAGTGAAGAGTGAAGTGAAGAGGAAGTGAAGAGTGAAGTGAAGAGTGAAGTGAGTGGAGAGTGAAGGGTGAAGTGAAGTGAAGAGTGAAGTGAAGTGAAGAAGTGAAGAGTGAAGTGAAGAGTGAAGTGAATTGAACGAGTGAAGTGAAGAGTGAAGTGAAGAGTGCAGTGAAGAGTGAAGTGAAGTGAAGAGTAAGGTGAAGTGTAGAGTGAAGTGAATTGGTAAGTGAAGTGAAGAGTGAAGTGAAGTGAAGAGTGAAGTGAAGTGAAGAGTGAAGTGAAGTGAAGTGAAGAGTGAAGTGAAGTGAAGGGAAGAGTGAAGTGAAGTGAAGAGTGAAGTGCAGTGAAGAGTGAAGTGAAGTGAAGAGTGCAAGTGAAGTGAAGCGTGAGGTGAAGTGAAGAGTGAAGGGCAGAGTGAAGTGTAGAGTGAAGTGAAGTGAAGAGTGAAGTGAAGAGTGAAGTGAAGACGTGAAGTGAAGAGTGAAGTGAAGAGTGCAGTGACGTGAAGAGTGAAGTGAAGTGAAGAGTGAAGTGAAGTGAAGAGTGAAGTGAAGTGAAGAGTGAAGTGAAGTGAAGAGTGAGGAAGTGAAGAGTGAAGTGACGTGAAGAGTGAAGTGAAGTGAAGAGTGAAGTGAAGCGTGAAGTGCAGAGTGAAGTGAAGTGAGAGGAATGAAGTGAAGAGTGAAGTGAAGTGAAGCGTGAAGTGAAGTGAAGAGTGAAGTGAAGTGAAGAGTGAAGTGAAGTGAAGAGTGAAGTGAAGTGAAGAGTGAAGTGAAGTGAAGAGTGAAGTGAAGTGAAGAGTGAAGTGAAGAGTGAAGTGAGAGAAGAGTGAAGTGAAGTGAAGAGTGACAGTGAAGTGAAGAGTGAAGTGAAGTGAAGAGTGAAGTGAAGTGAAGAGTGAAGTGAAGTGAAGTGAAGTGAAGTGAAGAGTGAAGTGAAAGTGAAGTGAAGAGTGAATGAAGTGAAGAGTGAAGTGAAGTGAAGAGTGAAGTGAAGTGAAGAGTGAAGTGAACGTGGTGAGTGAAGTGAAGTGAAGAGTGAAGTGAAGTGAAGAGTGAAGTGAAGTGAAGTGAAGAGCTAAAGTGAAGTGAAGAGTGAAGTGAAGTGAAGAGTGAAGTGAAGTGAAGAGTGAAGTGAAGTGAAGAGTGAAGTGAAGTGAAGAGTAAGGTGAAGTGACGAGTGAAGTGAACTTGGTAGGTGAAGTGAAGAGTGAAGTGAAGGGAAGAGTGAAGTGAAGTGAAGAGTGAAGTGAAGAGTGAAGTGAAGTGAAGAGTGAAGTGAAGAGTGAAGTGAAGTGAAGTGAAGTGAAGAGTGAAGTGAAGTGAAGGGTGAACGTGAAGTGAAGCAGTGAAGTGAAGTGAAGAGTGAAGTGACAGAGTGAAGTGAAGTGAAGAGTGAAGTGAAGAGTGAAGTGAGGTGAAGAGTGAAGTGAAGTGAAGAGTGAAGTGAAGTGAAGAGTGAAGTGAAGTGAAGTGAAGAGTGAAGTGAAGTGAAGGGTGAAGTGAAGTGACAGAGAGAAGTGAAGTGAAGAGTGATGTGTAGTGAAGAGTAAGGTGAAGTGAAGAGTGAAGTGAATTGGTAAGTGAAGTGAAGAGTGAAGTGAAGTGAAGAGTGAAGTGAAGTGAAGAGTGAAGTGAAGTGAAGAGTGAAGTGAAGTGAAGAGTGAAGTGAAGTGAAGAGTGAAGTGAAGTGAAGAGTGAAGTGAAGTGAAGAGTGAAGTGGAGTGAAGAGTGAAGTGAAGAGTGAATGAAGTGAAGATTGAAGTGAAGTGAAGAGGGAAGTGCAAGTGAAGAGTGAAGTGAAGTGATGAGTGAAGTGAAGTGAAGAGGGAAGTTAAGTGATGAGTGAAGTGAAGTGAAGTGAAGGGTGAAGTGAAGTGAAGAGTGAAGTGAAGTGAAGAGTAAGGTGAAGTGTAGAGTGAAGTGAATTGGTAAGTGAAGTGAAGAGTGCAGTGAAGTGAAGAGTGAAGTGAAGTGAAGAGTGCAGTGAAGTGAAGAGTGAAGTGAAGTGAAGTCGAAGAGTGAAGTGAAGTGAAGTGAAGAGTGAAGTGAAGTGAAGAGTGACAGTGAAGAGAAGAGTGAAGTGAAGTGAAGAGTGAAGTGAAGTGAAGTGAAGAGTGAAGTGAAGTGAAGGGAAGAGTGAAGTGAAGTGAAGAGTGAAGTGAAGTGAAGAGTGAAGTGAAGTGAAGAGTGAAGTGAAGTGAAGAGTGAAGTGAAGTGAAGAGTGAAGTGAAGTGAAGAGTGAAGTGCAGTGAAGAGTGAAGTGTGGTGAAAAGTAAGGTGACAGTGAAGAGTGTAGTGAATTGGTAAGTGAAGTGAAGAGTGAAGTGAAGAGTGAAGTGAAGTGAAGAGTGAAGTGAAGTGAAGAGTGAAGTGAAGTGAAGAGGGAAGTGAAGTGAAGAGTGAAGTGAAGTGATGAGTGAAGTGAAGTGAAGAGGGAAGTGAAGTGATGAGTGAAGTGTAGTGAAGAGTGAAGTGAAGGGAAGAATTGAAGTGAAGTGAAGAGTGAAGTGAAGTGAAGAGTGAAGTGAAGTGAAGTGAAGAGTGAAGTGAAGTGAAGAGTGAAGTGAAGAGTGAAGTGAAGAGTGAAGTGAAGAGTGAAGTGAAGAGTGAATTGAAGTGGAGAGTGAAGTGAAGTGACGAGTGAAGTGTAGAGAAGAGTAAGGTGAAGTAAAGAGTGGAGTGAATTGGTAAGTGAAGTGAAGAGTGAAGTGCAAGGGAAGAGTGAAGTGAAGTGAAGAGTGAAGTGAAGGGAAGGGTGAAGTGAAGTGAAGAGTGAAGTGAAGTGTGAAGTGAAGAGTGAAGTGAAGAGTGAAGTGAAGAGTGAAGTGAAGAGTGAAGTGAAGTGGAAGTGAAGGGTGAAGTGAAGTGAAGAGTGAAGTGAAGTGAAGTGAAGTGAAGAGTGAAGTGAAGAGTGAAGTGAATTGAAGAGTGAAGTGAAGAGTGAAGTGAAGAGTGAAGTGAAGAGTGAAGTGAAGTGAAGAGTAAGGTGAAGTGTAGAGTGAAGTGAATTGGTAAGTGAAGTGAAGAGTGAAGTGAAGTGAAGAGTAAGTGAAGTGAAGAGTGAAGTGAAGTGAAGTGAAGAGTGAAGTGAAGTGAAGGGAAGAGTGAAGTGAAGTGAAGAGTGAAGTGAAGTGAAGAGTGAAGTGAAGTGAAGAGTGAAGTGAAGTGAAGAGTGAGGTGAAGTGAAGAGTGAAGGGAAGAGTGAAGTGTAAGAGTGAAGTGAAGTGAAGAGTGAAGTGAAGAGTGAAGTGAAGAGTGAAGTGAAGAGTGAAGTGAAGCGTGACAGTGAAGTGAAGAGTGAAGTGAAGTGAAGAGTGAAGTGAAGTGAAGAGTGAAGTGAAGTGAAGAGTGAAGTGAAGTGAAGAGTGAAGTGAAGTGAAGAGTGAAGTGAAGTGAAGAGTGCAGTGAAGTGAAGAGTGAAGTGAAGAGTGAAGAAGTGAAGAGTGAAGTGAAGTGAAGAGGGAATGAAGTGAAGAGTGAAGTGAAGTGAAGAGTGAAGTGAAGTGAAGAGTGAAGTGAAGTGAAGAGTGAAGTGAACGTGAAGAGTGAAGTGAAGTGAAGAGTGAAGTGAAGTGAAGAGTGAAGTGAAGTGAAGAGTGAAGTGAAGTGAAGAGTGAAGTGAAGTGAAGAGTGAAGTGAAGTGAAGAGTGAAGTGAAGTGAAGAGTGAAGTGAAGTGAAGAGTGAAGTGACGTGAAGAGTGAAGTGAAGTGAAGAGTGAAGTGAAGTGAAGAGTGAAGTGAATAGTGAAGTGAAGAGTGAATGAAGTGAAGAGTGAAGTGAAGTGAAGAGTGAAGTGAAGTGAAGAGTGAAGTGCAAGTGGTGAGTGAAGTGAAGTGCAGAGTGAAGTGAAGTGAAGAGTGAAGTGAAGTGAAGTGAAGAGTAAAGTGAAGTGAAGAGTGAAGTGAAGTGAAGAGTGAAGTGAAGTGAAGAGTGAAGTGACAGTGAAGAGTGAAGTGTAGTGAAGAGTAAGGTGAAGTGAAGAGTGAAGTGAATTGGTAGGTGCAAGTGAAGAGTGAAGTGAAGGGAAGAGTGAAGTGAAGTGAAGAGTGAAGTGAAGAGTGAAGTGAAGTGAGAGTGAAGTGAAGAGTGAAGTGAAGTGAAGTGAAGTGAAGAGTGAAGTGAAGTGAAGGGTGAAGTGAAGTGAAGAGTGAAGTGAAGTGAAGAGTGAAGTGAAGAGTGAAGTGAAGTGAAGAGTGAGTGAAGAGTGAAGTGAGGTGAAGAGTGAAGTGAAGTGAAGAGTGAAGTGAAGTGAAGAGTGAAGTGAAGTGAAGTGAAGAGTGAAGTGAAGTGAAGGGTGAAGTGAAGTGAAGAGAGAAGTGAAGTGAAGAGTGATGTGTAGTGAAGAGTAAGGTGAAGTGAAGAGTGAAGTGAATTGGTACAGTGAAGTGAAGAGTGAAGTGAAGTGAAGCGTGAAGTGAAGTGAAGAGTGAAGTGAAGTGAAGAGTGAAGTGAAGTGAAGAGTGAAGTGAAGTGAAGAGTGAAGTGAAGTGAAGAGTGAAGTGAAGTGAACGAGTGACGTGGAGTGAAGAGTGAAGTGAAGAGTGAAATGAAGTGAAGATTGAAGTGAAGTGAAGAGGGAAGTGAAGTGAAGAGTGAAGTGAAGTGATGAGTGAAGTGAAGTGAAGAGGGAAGTTAAGTGATGAGTGACGTGAAGTGAAGTGAAGGGTGAAGTGAAGTGAAGAGCTGAAGTGAAGTGAAGAGTAAGGTGAAGTGTAGAGTGAAGTGAATTGGTAAGTGAAGTGAAGAGTGCAGTGAAGTGAAGAGTGAAGTGAAGTGAAGAGTGAAGTGAAGTGAAGAGAAGAAGTGAAGTGAAGTGACGTGAAGAGTGAAAGTGAAGTGAAGTGAAGAGTGAAGTGAAGTGAAGAGTGAAGTGAAGTGAAGAGTGAAGTGAAGTGAAGAGTGAAGTGAAGTGAAGTGAAGAGTGAAGTGAAGTGAAGGGAAGAGTGAAGTGAAGTGAAGAGTGAAGTGAAGTGAAGAGTGAAGTGAAGTGAAGAGTGAAGTGAAGTGAAGAGTGAGGTGAAGTGAAGAGTGAAGGGAAGAGTGAAGTGTAGAGTGAAGTGAAGTGAAGAGTGAAGTGAAGAGTGAAGTGAAGAGTGAAGTGCAGAGTGAAGTGAAGAGTGAAGTGAAGTGAAGAGTGAAGTGAAGTGACAGAGTGAAGTGAAGTGAAGAGTGAAGTGAAGTGAAGAGTGAAGTGAAGTGAAGAGTGACAGTGACAGTGAAGAGTGAAGTGAAGTGAAGAGTGAAGTGAAGTGAAGAGTGACAGTGAAGTGAAGAGTGAAGTGAAGAGTGAAGTGCAGAGTGACAGTGAAGTGACAGAGGGAAATGAAGTGAAGAGTGAAGTGAAGTGAAGAGTGACAGTGAAGTGAAGAGTGAAGTGACAGTGAAGAGTGAAGTGAAGTGAAGAGAGAGTGAAGAGTGAAGTGAAGAGTGAAGTGAAGTGAAGTGAGAGTGACAGTGAAGTGAAGGGTAAGTGAAGTGAAGAGTGAAGTGAAGTGAAGAGTGAAGTGAACGAGTGACAGTGAAGAGTGAAGTGACGTGAAGAGTCGAAGTGAAGTGAAGAGTGAAGTGAAGAGAAGAGTGACAGTGAAGAAGAGAGACGTGAAGTGAAGCCGTATCCTAGCCTGATCCTATTCCTATCCTACCTCTATCCTATCCTAAGTGCAATCGTGATCGTGAACTGAACTGAACCTGAAGCTCTAGCTGAAGTCCTAAGCTGAAAGCCTATCACGTGAATCCTCTAGTCGAAGTATCCTAGACCTCTAATCCTATCCTCTATCCTATCCTCTATCCATCCTATCCCTCTATCCTATCCTATCCTCAATCCTATCCTATCCTCTATCCTATCCTATTATCTATCCTATCCTATCCTCTATCCTATCCTATCCTCTATCCTATCCTATCCTATCCTCTACCTATCCTAATCCACTATCCTATCCTACCTATCCTATCCTATCCTCTATCCTATCCTATCCTCTATCCTAACTATCCTCTACCTTATCCTATCCTCTATCCTATCCAATTACGTATCCTATCCCTCTATCCTATCCTTTCCTCTATCCTATCCTATCCTCTATCGATCCTCTATCCTATCCTATCCTCTATCCTATCCTCTATCCTATCCTATCCTATCCTATCCTCTATCCTATCCTATCCCTTTATCCTATCCTATCCTCTATCCTATCCTATCCTCTATCCTATCCTCTATCCTATCCTATCCTCTATCCTATCCTCTATCCTATCGTATCCTCTATCCTATCCTATCCTCTATCCTATCCTATCCTCTATCCTATCCTATCCTATCCTCTATCCTATCCTATCCTTTATCCTATCCTATCCTCTCTCCTATCCTATCCTCTATCATATACTATCCTCTACCTTATCCTATCCTCTATCCTATCCAATTACCTATCCTATCCTCTATCCTATCCTATCCTTATCCTATCCTATCCTCTATCCTATCCTATCCTCTATCCTATCCTATCCTCTATCCTATCCTATCCTCTATCCTATCCTATCCTCTATCCTATCCTATCCTCTATCCTATTCTATCCTCTATCCTATCCTCTATCCCATCCTATCCTCAATCCTATCCTATCCTCTGTCCTATCCTATCCTCTATCCTATCCTATCATCTATCCTATCCTATCCTCTTTCCTAACCTATCATCTATCCTATCCTATCCTATCCTTTATCCTATCCTATCCTCTATCCTATCCTATCCTCTACCTTATCCTATACTCTATCCTATCCAATTACCTATCCTATCCTCTATCCTATCCTATCCTCTATCCTATCCTATCCTCTATCCTATCCTATCCTCTATCCTATCCTATCCTCTATCCTATCCTATCCTATCCTCTATCCTATCCTATCCTATCCTCTATCCTATCCCTATCCTCTATCCTATCCTATCCTCTATCCTATCCTATCCTCTATCCTATCCTATCCTCTATCCTATCCTATCCTCTATCCTATCCTATCCTCTATCCTATTCTATCCTCTATCCTATCCTCTATCCCATCCTATCCTCAATCCTATCCTATCCCTCTGTCCTATCCTATCCTCTATCCTATCCTATCATCTATCCTATCCTATCCTCTTTCCTATCCTATCATCTATCCTATCCTATCCTATCCTCTATCCTATCCTTTCCTCGATCCTATCCTATCCTCTATCCTATCCTATCCTCTATCCTATCCTATCCTATCCTCTATCCTATCCTATCCTCTATCCGATCCTATCCTTTATTCTATCCTATCCTCCTATTCTATCCTATCCTCTATCCTATACTATCCTCTATCCTATCCTATCCTCTATCCTATCCTATCCTCTATCCAATCCTATCCTTTATCCTATCCTATCCTCTATCCTACTCTATCCTCTATTCTATCCTATCCTTTATCCTATCATATCCTCTATCCGATCCTCTATCCTATCCTACCCTCTATCCTATCCAATCCTCTATCGTATCCTCTATCCTATCCTATCCTTTATCCTATCCTATCCTCTATCCTATCCTATCCTCTACCCTATCCTATCCTCTATCCTATCCTATCCTCTATCCTATCCTATCCTCTATCCTATCCTATACTCTATCCGATCCTCTATCCTATCCTATTGTCTATCCTATCCTCTATCCTATCCTATCCTCAATCCTATCCTATCCTCTATCCTATCCTATCCTCTATCCTATTCTATACTCTATCCTATACTATCCTCTATCCTATCCTATCCTCTATCCTATCCTGTTCTCTATCCTATCCTATCCTCTATCCTATCCTATCCGCTATCCTATCCAATTACCTATCGTATCCTCTATCCTATCCTCTATCCGATCCTCTATCCTATCACATTCTCTATCCTATCCTATCCACTATCCCTATCCTATCCTCTATCCTATTCTATCCTCTATCCTATCCTATCCTCTATCCTACCCTATCCTCTATCCTATCATATCCTCTATCCTATCCTATCCTCTATCCCTATCCTATCCTCTATCCTATCCTAATCCTATCCTCTATCCTATCCTATCCTCTATCCTATCCTATCCTCTATCCTATCCTATCCTCTATCCTATCCTATCCTCTATCCTATCCTATCCTCTATCCTATCCAATCCTCTATCCTATCCTATCCTCTATCATATCCTATCCTCTATCCTAACCTATCCTCTATCCTATCCTATCCTCTATCCTATCCTATCCTCTATCCTATCCTATCCTCTATAATATACTATCCTCTATCCTATCCTATCTTCTATCCTATCCTATTCTCTATCCTATCCTATCCTCTATCCT
>NW_027489269.1:0-61286 GCF_050948215.1 Halictus rubicundus | reverse complement strand
ATAGGAAAGAGGATAGGATATAATACAGGATAGAATAGGATTGAGTATAGGATGGAATAGAGGACAGGATGGGATAGAGGATAGGATATAATAGAGGATAGGATAGGATAGAGGATAGGATAGGATAGAGGATAGAATAGGATAGAGGATAGGATAGAGGATAGGATAGAGGATAGGATAGTGGATAGGATAGAGGATAGGATAGAGGATAGGATAGAGGATAGGATAGGATAGAGGATAGGATAGGGATAGAGGATAGGATAGGATAGAGGATATGGTAGGATAGAGGATAGGATAGGGTAGAGGATAGGATAGGATAGAGGATAGAATAGGATAGAGGATAGGATATGATAGAGGATAGGATAGGATAGAGGATAGGATAGTATAGAGGATAGTATAGGATAGAGGATAGGATAGGATAGAGGATAGGATGGGATAGAGGATAGGATAGGATAGAGGATAGGATAGGATAGAGGATAGGATAGGATAGAGGATAGGATAGGGTAGTGGATAGGATAGGATAGAGGATAGGATAGGATAGAGTATAAGATAGGATAGAGGATAGGATAGGATAGAGGATACGATAGGATAGGATAGAGGATAGGATAGGATAGAGAATTGGATAGGATAGAGGATAGGATATGATAGAGGATAGGATATGATAGAGGATAGGATATGATAGAGGATAGGATATGATAGAGGATAGGATAGGATAGAGGATAGTATAGGGGATTGGATAGGATAGAGGATAGGATAGGATAGAGGATACGATATAATAGGATAGAGGATAGGATAGGATACGATATGATAGGATAGAGGATAGGATAAGATAGAGGATAAGATAGGATAGAGGATAGGATAGGATAGAGGATAGGATATGATAGAGGATAGGATAGGATAGAGGATAGGATAGGATAGAGGATAGGATAGGATATATGATAGGATAGGATAGGATAGAGGATAGGATAGGGGATTGGATAGGATAGAGGATAGGATAGGATAGAGGATAGGATACGATAGAGGATACGATAGGATAGGATAGAGGATAGGATAGGATAGAGGATTGGATAGGATAGAGGATACGATATGATAGGATAGAGGATAGGATAGGATACGATATGATAGGATAGAGGTTAGGATAGGATGGGATAGAGGATAGAATAGGATAGAGGATAGGATAGGAAAGAGGATAGGATAGGATAGATGATAGGATAGGATAGAGGATAGGATATGATAGAGGATAGGATAGGATAGAAGATAGGATAGGATAGATGATAGGATAGGATAGAGGATAGGATAAGATAGAGGATAAGATAGGATAGAGGATAGGGATAGGATAGAGGATAGGATAGGATAGAGGATAGGATAGGATAGAGGATAGGATAGGATAGAGGATAGGATAAGATAGAGGATAAGATAGGATAGAGGATAGGATAGGATAGAGGATAGGATACGATAGAGGATAGGATATGATAGAGAATAGGATAGGATAGAGGATAGGATAGGATAGATGATAGGATAGGATAGAGGATAGGATAGGATAGGATAGAGGATAGGATAGGATAGGATAGAGGATAGGATATGATAGAGGATAGGATAGGATAGAAGATAGGATAGGATGGAGGACAGGATAGGATAGAGGATAGGATAGTATAGAGGATAGGATAGGATAGAGGATAGGATAGGATAGAGGATAGGATACGATAGAGGATACGATAGGATAGGATAGAGGGTAGGATAGGAAAGAGGATAGGATAGGACAGAGGATAGGATAGGATAGAGGATACGATAGGATAGGATAGAGAATACGATATGATAGAGGATAGGAAAGAGGATAGGATATAATACAGGATAGAATAGGATTGAGTATAGGATGGAATAGAGGACAGGATGGGATAGAGGATAGGATATAATAGAGGATAGGATAGGATAGAGGATAGGGATAGGATAGAGGATAGAATAGGATAGAGGATAGGATAGAGGATAGGATAGAGGATAGGATAGAGGATAGGATAGAGGATAGGATAGAGGATAGGATAGAGGATAGGATAGGATAGAGGATAGGATAGGATAGAGGATTGGATAGGATAGAGGATAGGATAGGATAGAGGATAGGATAGGATAGAGGATACGATATGATAGAGGATAGGAAAGAGGATAGGATATAATACAGTATAGGATAGGATTGAGTATAGAGGATAGGATAGGGTATAGGATAGGATAGGATAGAGGATAGGATAGGATAGAGGATAGGATAGGATAGAGGGTAGGATAGGATAGAGGATAGGGTAGAATAGAGGATAGGATAGGATAGAGGATAGGATAGGGTAGAGGATAGGATAGGATAGAGGATACGATATGATAGAGGATAGGATATGATAGAGGATAGGATAGGGATAGAGGATAGGATAGTATAGAGGATAGTATAGGATAGAGGATAGGATAGGATAGAGGATAGGCACTGGCACTCTGGCACTATGGTCAGGATAGATGATAGGATAGGGTAGAGGATAGGATAGGATAGAGGATAGATAGGATAGAGGCTACGGAACGCGGATAGTCGACGATGTCACTCTTGCACGTGCACGTCGGCACGTCACTGCACTCGGTCACTTCACTTCACTCTGTCACAGTACGTGCACGCATCACTTCACTGTACTCGTCACTGCACTGTCACGTCTGCACGCCACTGCACTCTTCACTGCACATCACTCTGCACTTCACTTCACTCGTCACTTCACGTCACTCTGTCACTACACTTCACTCTTCACTTCACTTCACTCTTCACTTCATTTCACTCGTCACTTCACTTCACTCTGGCACTTCACTTCACTCTTCACTTCACTTCACTCTTCACTTCACGTGACTATTCACTTCACTTCACTCTTCACTTCACTTCACTCATCACTTCACTGTCACTCTTCACTTCACCTCACTCTGTCACTTAACTTCACTCTTCACGTCACTTTCAAGTTCACTTCACTCTTCACTTCACTTCACTCTTCACGTCACCTCACTCTGTCACCTCACTTCACTGTCACTCGTCACTTCACCTCACGCTTCACCTCACTTCACTTCACTCTGTCACTTCACTCTTCACTGTCTCAATTGCACTTCACCCTTCACTGCTCCGTACTCTTCACTTCACGTCACTTCACTCTTCACTTCACTGCACTCTGCACTGTGTCAAGTGCACTGTCACCCTGCACGTCTCCGTACTCTTCACTTCACTGCACTTCACTCATCACTTCACTTCACTCTTCACTGTCACCTCACTCTTCACTTCACTTCACTCTGCACAGCACTGTCACTCTTCACTGTCACTTCCCGCTTCACCTCACTGCACTGCACTCTTCACTGCACTTCACTCGTCACTTCACTTCACTCAGCACTGCACTTCACTCTTCACTTCACCTCACTCTACACCTCACTTCACGCTTCACTTCACTTCACGCTTCACCTCACTTCACTTCACTCTTCACTTCACGTCACTCGTCAATTCACTGTCACTCGTCACTGTCACATCACTCTTCACTTCACATCACTCTTGCACTTCACTGTCACGTGTCAATGCACTTCACTCTGCACTGCACTGCACTCTTCACTTCACCTCACTCTTCACCTCACTTCACTTCACTTCACGTCTTCAATTCACTGCACTCTGTCACGTCACATCACTCTGCACTTCACATCACGCTGTCACTTCACTTCACTCTTCACTACACTGTTCAAGTTCACTGCACTCTTCACTTGCACTGCACTCTTCACCTCACACCACTTCACTCTTCACGTCACGTCACCTCACATCACTTCACGCTTCACTTCACCGTCACGCTTCACCTCACGTCACTCTTCACTGTCACTTCACTCTTCACTTCACATCACGCTCTGTCACTTCACTCTTCACTTCACTTCACTCTTCACGTCACTTCACACCTCACTTCACTTCACTTCACTCTTCACTTCACTGTCAATGCACTTCACTCTTCACTTCACTGCACTCTTCACTTCACCGTACTCTGTTACCGCACTTCACGTCACTCATCACTTCACTTCACTCTTCACTTCACCTCACTCTTCACCTCACTTCACTCTTCACTTCACATCACTCTCCACTTCACTTCACTCGTTCACTTGCACTTCACTCATCACTTCACTTCACTCTTCACTTCACTTCACTTCACTCTTCACTTCACTGTCACTTCACTCTTCACTTCACATCACTCTTCACTTCACTTCACTCTTCACTTCACTTCACTCATCACTTCACTTCACTCTTCACTTCACCTCACTCTTCACCTCACTTCACGTCACTCTTTACTTCACTTCCCTCTTCACTTCACTTCCCTCTTCACGTCACTGCACTCTTCACCTCACTTCACTGCACTCTCCACTTCACTTCACTCTTCACTACACTTGTCAATTCACTTCACTCTTCACTTCACTTCACTCTGCACCTCACATCACTTCACTCTTCACTGCACGTCACTTCACTC
Source organism: Halictus rubicundus (assembly GCF_050948215.1). Lineage (NCBI taxonomy): Eukaryota > Metazoa > Arthropoda > Insecta > Hymenoptera > Halictidae > Halictus > Halictus rubicundus. The sequence goes on along the minus strand of NW_027489269.1, from coordinate 56,790 downwards.
TGTCCCTTCACTTCACTCTTCACCTCACTTCCCTCTTCACTTCATGTCACTCTTCACTTCACTTCACTCTTCACTGTCACTTCACTCTTCACGTCACTTCACTCTTCACGTCACTTCACTCTGTCACTTCACTGCACTCTTCACGTCACATCACTCTTCACTTCACTTCACTCCTCACTTCACGTTCACTCATCACTGTCACTGTACTCTTCACTTCACCTCACTCTTCACCTCACTTCACTCTTCACTTCACTTCACTCTTCACCTCACTTCACTCTTCACTGTCACTTCACTCTTCACTTCACATCACTCTTCACTGTCACTTCACTCTTCACTTCACTTCACTCTTCACTTCACTTCACACATCACTTCACTTCACTTCACTCTTCACTTCACTTGTCAATTCACTTCACTCTTCACGTCACTTCACTCTTCACTTCACTTTGCAATTCACTTCACTTTTCACTTCACTTCACTCTTCACTTCACCTCACTCTTCACCTCACTTCACTTCACTCTTCACTTCACTGCACTCTGCAATTCACTTCACTCTGCACTTCACATCACTCTGTCACTTCACATCACTCTTCACGTCACATCACTCGTCACTTCACTTCACACATCACTTCACTTCACGCTTCACGTCACAACACCCTTCACTTCACTTCACTCTTCACTTCACTTCACTCTTCACTCCACGTCACTCTTCACTTCACTTCACTCTTCACTTCACTACACTCTTCACTTCACTTCACTCTGCACTTCACTTCACTCTGCACGTCACCTTACTCTTTACCTCACATCACTTCACGTCACGTCACTTCACTCTTCACTTCACTTCACTTCACTCGTCACTTCACATCACTCTGCACTTCACTTCACGCTTCACTTCACGTCACTCATCACTTCACTGTCACTCTTCACTTCACTGTCACTCTTCACTTCACTTTCAAGTCACTCCACCTGTCACTTCACTTGCACTCTTCACTTCACTCTTCACTTCACCTCACTCTTCACCTCACTTCACTCTACACTTCACGTCACTCTTCACTTCACCTCACTCTCCACTTCAATTCACTCTTCACTTCACTTCACGCTCTTCACTTCACTCACTCTTCACTTCACTTCACTTCACTCTGCACTTCACTTCACTTCACTCTTCACTTCACATCACTCTGTCACTTCACTTCACTCCTCACTGCACTTCACTCGTTCACTTCACTTCACTCTTCACTGCACTACACTCTTCACTTCACTTCACTCTTCACTTCACTTCACTCTTCACTTCACCTCACCCTTCACCGTCACTTCACTTCACTCGTTACTTCACTGCCCTCGTCACTTCACGTTCCCCTTCACTTCACTTCACTCTTCACCTCACTTCACTTCACTCTCCACTGCACTTCACTCGTCACTACACTTTGCAATGTCACTTCACTCTTCACTTCACTTCACGTCGTCACCTCACATCACTTCACTCTTCACTTCACTTCACTTCACTTCACTCTTCCCTTCACTTCACTCTGCACCTCACTTCCCTCTTCACTTCATTGCACTCTGTCACTGCACTTCACTCTTCACTTCACTTCACTCTGCACTTCACTGCACTCTTCACTTCACTTCACTCTTCACGTCACGTCACTCTTCACGTCACATCACTCTTCACTTCACTTCACTCCGCACTTCACTGTCACTCATCACTTCACGTTACTCTTCACTTCACCTCACTCTTCACCTCACTTCACTCTTCACGTCACTGTCACTCTTCACTTCACATCACTCGTCACTTCACTTCACTCTTCACTTCACTTCACTCTTCACTGTCACTTCACACATCACTTCACTTCACTTCACTCTGTCACTTCACTGTTCAATTCACGTCACTCTTCACCTCACTTCACGCTGCACTTCACTTTTCAATTCACTTCACTCTTCACTTCACTGCACTCTTCACTTCACCTCACGTCTGTCACCTCACTTCACGTCACTCTTGTACTTCACTGTCCCTCTGTCACTTCACTTCCCTCTTCACTTCACGTCACTCTTCACCTCACTTCACTTCACTCTCCACTTCACGTCACTCTTCACTACACTGTTCAATTCACTTCACTCTTCACTGCACTTCACTCTTCACCTCACATCACTTCACTCTTCACTGTCACTGCACTGTCACTCTTCCCTTCACTTCACTCTTCACCTCACTTCCCGCTTCACTTCATTGCACTCTTCACTTCACTTCACTCTTCACTTCACTTCACTCTTCACTTCACTTCACTCTTCACTTCACTTCACTCTTCACTTCACATCACTCTTCACTTCACTTCACTCCTCACTTCACTTCACTCATCACTGCACGTTACTCTTCACGTCACTTCACTCTTCACTTCACTTCACTCTTCACTTCACTTCACACATCACTTCACTGCACTTCACTCTTCACTTCACTTGTTCAATGTCACTTCACTCTTCACTTCACTTCACTCTTCACTTCACTTTGCAATTCACTTCACTCTTCACTTCACTTCACTCTTCACTTCACCTCACTCTACACCCACTTCACTTCACTCTTGACGTCACTTCCCTCTTCACTGCACTTCCCTCTTCACTGTCACTTCACTCTTCACCTCACTTCACTTCACTCTCCACTTCACTTCACTCTTCACTACACTCTGTCAATTCACTTCACTCTGCACTGCACTTCACTCTTCACCTCACATCACTTCACTCTTCACTTCACTTCACGTCACTCTTCCCTGCACTTCACTCGTCACCTCACTTCCCTCTTCACTTCATGTTCACTCTTCACTGCACGTCACTCTGCACTTCACTTCACTCTTCACTGCACTTCACTCGTCACGTCACTTCACTCTTCACTTCACATCACGCTTCACTTCACTTCACTCCTCACGTGCACTTCACTCATCACTTCACTTTACTCTTCACTTCACCTCACTCTTCACCTCACTCACTCTTCACGTGCACATCACTCTTCACGTCACTTCACTCTGCACTTCACTTCACCTTCACGTCACTTCACACATCCCTTCACCTCACTTCACTCTTCACTTCACTTTGCAATTCACTTCACTCTTCACTTCACTTCACCCTTCACTTCACTTTCAATTCACTGCACTCTTCACGTCACTTCACTCTTCACTTCACCTCACTCTTCACCTCACTTCACTTCACTCTTCACTTGCACTTCACTCTTCAATTCACGTTCAAGTCACTTCACTCTTCACTGTCACTTCACTCTTCACTTCACTTCACTCTTCACTTCACCTCACTCTTCACCTCACTTCACTTCACTCTTCACTTCACTGTCACTCTTCAATTCACTTCACGCTGCACTTGCACAGCACTCTTCACTTCACATCACTCTTCACGTCACTTCACTCTGCACTTCACTTCACTCATCACTTCACTTCACTCTGCACTGCACCTCACTCTTTACTTCACGTCACTCTGCACTTCACGTCACGCTTCACTGCACTTCACTCTTCACTTCACTTCACTCTTCACTTCACATGCACTCTCCACTTCACTTCACTCTTCACTTCACTTCACACATCACTTCACTTCACTCTTCACTTCACTGCACTTCACTCTTCACTTCACTTCACTTCACTCTTCACTTCACAGTCACGTCTTCACTTCACTGTCACTCCTCACGTGCACTTCACTCGTCACTTCACTGCACTGCACGCTTCACTTCACAGCACTCTTCACTTCACTTCACTCCTCACTGCACTTCACTCGTCAATTCACTTCACTCTTCACTTCACTACACTCTTCACTTCACTTCACTCTTCACTTCACGTCACTCTTCACTTCACCTCACTCTGTCACCTCACTTCACTTCACTCTGTTACTGCACTGCCCTCGTCACTTCACTTCCCTCGTCGTCACTTCACTCTGTCACCTCACTTCACTTCACTCGTCACTTCACTTCACTCTTCAATGCACTTCACTCTTCACTTCACATCACTCTGCACGTCACATCACTCTTCACTTCACTTCACTTTTCAATTCACTTCACTCTTCACTTCACTTCACTCTTCACTTCACCTCACTCTTCACCTCACGTTCACTTCACTTCACTCTTCAATTCACTGTCACGTCTTCACTTCACATCACTCTTCACTTCACATCACTCTGTCACTTCACTTCACTCTTCACTACACTTTTCAATTCACTTCACTCGTCACTTCACTTCACTCTTCACCTCACACCACTTCACTCGTCACTGTCACTGCACCTCACATCACTTCACTCTTCACTTCACCTCACTCGTCACCTCACTTCACTCTTCACTTCACTTCACGTCTTCACTGTCACATCACTCTTCACGTCACGTCACTCTTCACTTCACTGCACTCTTCACTTCACTTCACACCTCACTTCACTTCACGTCACTCTTCACTTCACTTGTTCAATTCACTTCACTCTTCACGTCACTTCACTCTTCACTTCACCTCACTCTTCACCTCACTTCACGTCACTCGTCACTTCACTGCACTCTTCAATTCACTGTCACTCTTCACTTCACATCACTCTTCACTTCCCATCACTCGTCACTTCACGTCACTCTTCACTACACTGTGCAATGTCACTTCACTCTTCACTTCACTTCACTCTTCACCGCACAGCACTTCACTCTTCACTTCACTTCACCTCACATCACTTCACTCTTAACTTCACTTCATTTCACGCTTCACTTCACTTCACTTCACTCTTCACTTCACATCACTCTTCACTTCACTTCACTCCTCACTTCACTGTCACTCTTCACTTCACTTCACTTCACTCTTCACTTCACATCACTCTTCACTTCACTTCACTCCTCACTTCACTGCACTCTTCAATTCACTTCACTCGTCACTTCACTACACTCTGCACTTCACTTCACTCTGTCACTTCACTTCACTCTTCACTTCACCGCACTCTGCACCTCACTTCACTTCACTCTGTTACTTCACTGTCCCTCTTCACGTCACTTCCCTCTTCACTTCACTTCACTCTGTCACCTCACTGCACTTCACTCTCCACTTCACTTCACTCTTGCACTACACTTTGCAATTCACTTCACTCGTCACTTCACTTCACTCTTCACCTCACATCACTTCACTCTTCACTTCACTTCACTTCACTCTTCCCTTCACTTCACTCTTCACCTCACTTGCCCTCTTCACTTCATTGCACTCTTCACTTCACTTCACGCTTCACGTCACTTCACTCTTCACTTCACTTCACTCTTCACTTCACTTCACTCGTTCCCTTCACATCACTCTTCACTTCACTTCCCTCCTCACTTCACGTCACTCATCACTTCACTTTACTCTTCACTTCACCTCACTCTTCACCGCACTTCACTCTTGCACTTCACTTCACTCTTCACTTCACATCACTCTTCACTTCACTTCACTCGTCACTTCACTTCACTTTTCACTTCACGTCACCCATCACTTCACTTCACTTCACTCTTCACTTCACTTTGTCAATTCACTTCACTCTGCACTTCACGTCACTCTTCACTTCACTTTTCAATTCACTTCACTCGTCACTTCACTTCACTCTTCACTTCACCTCACTCTTCACCTCACTTCACTTCACTCTTCACTTCACTTCACTCTTCAATTCACTGTCAAGTCACTTCACTCTTCACTTCACATCACTCTTCACTTCACATCACTCTTCACTTCACTTCACTCCTCACTTCACTTAACTCATCACTTCACTTTACTCTTCACTTCACCTGCACTCTTCACCTCACTGCACTCTTCACTTCACTTCACTCTTCACTTCACATCACTCTCCACTTCACTTCACTCTTCACTGTCACTGCACTCTTCACTTCACTTCACACAGTCACTTCACTTCACTTCACTCTTCACGTCACTTTGCAATTCACTTCACTCTTCACTTCACTTCACTCTTCACTTCACGTTTCAATTCACTGCACTCTTCACTTCACTTCACTCTTCACTTCACCTCACTCTTCACCTCACTTCACTTCACTCTTCACTTCACTTCACTCTTCAATTCACTTCACTCTTCACTTCACATCACTCTTCACTTCACATCACTCTTCACTTCACTTCACTCTTCACTTCACTTCACTCATCACACCACTTCACTCTTCACGTCACCTCACGCTTCACTGTCACTTCACTCTTCACTTCACTTCACTCATCACTTCACTTCACTCTTCACTTCACCTCACTCTGCACTTCACTTCACTCTTCACTTCACTTCACTCTTCACTGTCACCTCACTCTTCACCTCACTTCACTTCACTCTTCACTTCACTTCACTCTTCAATTCACTTCACTCGTCACTACACATCACTCTTCACTTCACATCACTCTTCACTTCACTTCACTCTTCACTTCACTTCACTCATCACTTCACTTCACTCTTCACTGTCACCTCACTCTGTACGTCACTTCACTCTTCACTTCACTTCACTCTTCACTTCACTTCACTCTTCACTTCACTTCACTCTTCACGTCACATCACTCTCCACTTCACTTCACTCGTCACTTCACTTCACTCATCACTTCACGTCACTCGTCACTTCACGTCACTGTCACGCTTCACTTCACTTCACTGCCCTCGTCACGTGCACCACACACACCCCCCCCCCCCCGTCTGCGTGCTTCCCCTCTCGTCGCAACACCACACCACAGACCACACCACACCACACCACACTCCACACCACACCACACCACACACCACACCACACCACACACCACACCACACCACACACCACACCACAACACACACCACACCACACCACACACCACACCACACCACACACCTCACCACACCACACACCACTCCACACCACACACCACACCACCCCACACACAACACCTCACCACACACCACACCACACCACACACCACACCACACCACACACCACCACACCACACCACACCACACCACACACCACACCACACCACACTCCACACCCCACCACACACCACACCACACCACACACCACTCCACACGTCACCACTCACGACACCTCACCACTCCACACCTCACCACACTCCACACCACACCACACTCAACACCACACCACTCACCACACCACACCACACACCACACCTCTCCACACACCACCACACCACTCACACACTCCACTCCTCACCACACACTCCACACACCTCACCACTCCACTCTCCACTCCACACCTACTCCACACCACTCCTCACCACACTCCTCACCTCTCACCTAACCAATCCTCTATCCTATCCTATCCACTCACCTATCCTATCGTCACCTCTATCGTATCCTATCCTCTATCCTATCCTATCCTCTATCCAATCCAAACCCCTATCCTATCCACTCATCCACTCCTCATCCTCTATCCTATCCAATCCCCACATCCTATCCTCTATCCTATCCACTCCAATCATAACCCTATCCACTCCTCTATCCTCTCCTATCCTCTATCCTATCCTATGCTCTATCATATCCTATCCTCTATCCTATCCTATCCTCTATCCTATCTTATCCTCTATCTTATCCTATCCTCTACCCTATCCTATCATCTACCCTATCCTATCTTCTATCCTATCCTATCCTCTATCATATCCTATCCTCTATCATATCCTATCCTCTATCCTATCCAATCCCCTATCCAATCCTCTATCCTATCCTATCCTCTATCCTATCCTATCGTATCCTCTATCGTATCCTATCCTCTATCCTATCCTATCCTCTATCCTATCCAATCCCCTATCCTATCCTCTATCCTATCCTATCCTCTATCCTATCCAATCCCCTATCCTATCCTCTATCCTATCCTATCCTATCATGTATCCTATCCTATCCCCTATCCTATCCTATCCTCTATCCTATCCTATCCTCTATCATATCCTATCCTCTATCCTATCCTATCCTCTATCCTATCTTATCCTCTATCTTATCCTATCCTCTACCCTATCCTATCATCTATCCTATCCTATCTTCTTTCCTATCCTATCCTCTATCATATCCTGTCCTCTATCCTATCCTATCCTCTATCCTATCCTATCCTCTATCCTATCCTATCCTCTATCCTATCCTATCCTCTATCCCATCCTATCCTCTTTCCTATCGTATCCTCTATCCTATCCTGTCCTCTATCCTATCCTATCCTATCCTCTATCCTATCATATCGTATCCTCTATCCTATCCTATCCTCTATCCTATCCAATCCCCTATACTATCCTCTATCCTATCCTATTCTCTATCCTATCCTATCGTATCCTCTATCCTATCCTATCCTCTGTCCTATCCTATCCTCTTTCCTATCCTACCCTCTATCCTATCCTATCGTATCCTCTATCGTATCCTATCCTCTATCCTATCCTATCCTCTATCCTATCCTATCCTCTATACTATCCTATCCTCTATCCTATCCAATCCTCTATCCTATCCTATCTTCTATCCTATCCTATCCTCTATCATATCCTATCCTCTATCCTATCCTATCCTATCCTCTATCCTATCCTATCTTCTATCCTATCCTATCCTCTATCATATCCTATCCTCTATCCTATCCTATCCTATCCTCTATCCCATCCTATCCTAACCTCTATCCTATCATATCGTATCCTATCCTATCCTCTATCCTATCATATCGTATCCTCTATCCTATCCTATCCTCTATCCTATCCAATCCCCTATACTATCCTCTATCCTATCCTATCCTCTATCATGTCCTATCCTCTATCATATCCTATCCTCTATCCTATCCAATCCTCTATCCTATCCTATCCTCTATCCTATCCTATCGTATCCTCTATCGTATCCTATCCTCTATCCTATCCTATCCTCTATCCTATCCAATCCCCTATCCTATCCTCTATCCTATCCTATCCTATCTTATATCCTATCCTATCCTCTATCCTATCCTATCCTCTATCCTATCCTATCCTCTATCATATCCTATCCTCTATCCTATCCTATCCTCTATCCTATCTTATCCTCTATCTTATCCTATCCTCTATCCTATCATATCGTATCCTATCCTATCCTCTATCCTATTATATCGTATCCTCTATCCTATCCTATCCTCTATCCTATCCAATCCCCTATACTATCCTCTATCCTATCCTATCCTCTATCATATCCTATCCTCTATCATATCCTATCCTCTATCCTATCCAATCCTCTATCCTATCCTATCCTATCGTATCCTCTATCGTATCCTATCCTCTATCCTATCCTATCCTCTATCCTATCCAATCCCCTATCCTATCCTATCCTCTATCATATCCTATCCTCTATCATATCCTATCCTCTATCCTATCCAATCCTCTATCCTATCCTATCCTCTATCCTATCCTATCGTATCCTCTATCCTATCCTATCCTCTGTCCTATCCTATCCTCTTTCCTATCCTACCCTCTATCCTATCCTATCGTATCCTCTATCGTATCCTATCCTCTATCCTATCCTATCCTCTATCCTATCCTATCCTCTATACTATCCTATCCTCTATCCTATCCAATCCTCTATCCTATCCTATCTTCTATCCTATCCTATCCTCTATCATATCCTATCCTCTATCCTATCCTATCCTATCCTCTATCCTATCCTATCTTCTATCCTATCCTATCCTCTATCATATCCTATCCTCTATCCTATCCTATCCTATCCTCTATCCTATCCTATCCTATCCTCTATCCTATCCTATCATATATCCTATCCTATCCTCTATCCTATCCTATTCTCTATCATATCCTATCCTCTATCCTATCCTATCCTCTATCCGATCCTATCCTCTATCCTATCCTATCCTCTATCCTATCCTACCCTCTATCTTATCCTATCCTCTATCCTATCCTATCATCTATCCTATCCTATCCTCTATCCTATCCTATCCTCTATCATATCCTATCCTCTATCATATCCTATCCTCTATCCTATCCAATCCTCTATCCTATCCTATCCTCTATCCTATCCTATCGTATCCTCTATCGTATCCTATCCTCTATCCTATCCTATCCTCTATCCTATCCTATCCTCTATCCTATCCAATCCCTATCCAATCCTCTATCCTATCCTATCCTCTATCCTATCCTATCGTATCCTCTATCGTATCCTATCCTCTATCCTATCCTATCCTCTATCCTATCCAATCCCCTATCCTATCCTTTATCCTATCCTATCCTCTATCCTATCCAATCCCCTATCCTATCCTCTATCCTATCTTATCCTGTCATATATCCTATCCTATCCTCTATCCTATCCTATCCTCTATCCTATCCTATCCTCTATCATATCCTATCCTCTATCCTATCTTATCCTCTATCTTATCCTATCCTCTACCCTATCCTATCATCTATCCTATCCTATCTTCTATCCTATCCTATCCTCTATCATATCCTATCCTCTATCCTATCCTATCCTCTATCCTATCCTATCCTCTATCCTATCCTATCCTCTATCCTATCCTATCCTCTATCCCATCCTATCCTCTTTCCTATCGTATCCTCTATCCTATCCTGTCCTCTATCCTATCCTATCCTATCCTCTATCCTATCATATCGTATCCTCTATCCTATCCTATCCTCTATCCTATCCAATCCTCTATACTATCCTCTATCCTATCCTATTCTCTATCCTATCCTATCGTATCCTCTATCCTATCCTATCCTCTGTCCTATCCTATCCTCTTTCCTATCCTACCCTCTATCCTATCCTATCGTATACTCTATCGTATCCTATCCTCTATCCTATCCTATCCTCTATCCTATCCAATCCCCTATCCTATCCTCTATCCTATCCTATCCTCTATCCTATCCAATCCCCTATCCTATCCTCTATCCTATCCTATCCTATCATATATCCTATCCTATCCTCTATCCTATCCTATCCTCTATCCTATCCTATCCTCTACCCTATCCTATCATCTATCCTATCCTATCTTCTATCCTATCCTATCCTCTATCATATCCTATCCTCTATCCTATCCTATCCTCTATCCTATCCTATCCTCTATCCTATCCTATCCTCTATCCTATCCTATCCTCTATCCCATCCTATCCTCTTTCCTATCGTATCCTCTATCCTATCCTGTCCTCTATCCTATCCTATCCTATCCTCTATCCTATCATATCGTATCCTCTATCCTATCCTATCCTCTATCCTATCCAATCCCCTATACTATCCTCTATCCTATCCTATTCTCTATCCTATCCTATCGTATCCTCTATCCTATCCTATCCTCTGTCCTATCCTATCCTCTTTCCTATCCTACCCTCTATCCTATCCTATCGTATCCTCTATCGTATCCTATCCTCTATCCTATCCTATCCTCTATCCTATCCAATCCCCTATCCTATCCTCTATCCTATCGTATCCTCTATCCTATCCAATCCCCTATCCTATCCTCTATCCTATCCTATCCTATCATATATCCTATCCTATCCTCTATCCTATCCTATCCTCTATCCTATCCTATCCTCTATCATATCCTATCCTCTATCCTATCCTATCCTCTATCCTATCTTATCCTCTATCTTATCCTATCCTCTACCCTATCCTATCATCTATCCTATCCTATCTTCTATCCTATCCTATCCTCTATCATATCCTATCCTCTATCCTATCCTATCCTCTATCCTATCCTATCCTCTATCCTATCCTATCCTCTATCCTATCCTATCCTCTATCATATCCTATCCTCTATCCCATCCTATCCTCTTTCCTATCGTATCCTCTATCCTATCCTGTCCTCTATCCTATCCTATCCTATCCTATCCTCTATCCTATCATATCGTATCCTCTATCCTATCCTATCCTCTATCCTATCCAATCCCCTATACTATCCTCTATCCTATCCTATTCTCTATCCTATCCTATCGTATCCTCTATCCTATCCTATCCTCTGTCCTATCCTATCCTCTTTCCTATCCTACCCTCTATCCTATCCTATCGTATCCTGTATCGTATCCTATCCTCTATCCTATCCTATCCTCTATCCTATCCTATCCTCTATACTATCCTATCCTCTATCCTATCCTATCCTCTATCCTATCCTATCTTCTATCCTATCCTATCCTCTATCATATCCTATCCTCTATCCTATCCTATCCTATCCTCTATCCTATCCTATCCTATCCTCTATCCTATCCTATCATCTATCCTATCCTATCCTCTATCCAATCCTATTCTCTATCTTATCCTATCCTCTATCCTATCCTATACTCTATCCTATCTTATCCTCTATCTTATCCTATCCTCTATCCTATCCTCTATCCTATCCTATCCTTTATTCTATCCAATCCCCTATCCTATCCTCTATCCGATCCTATCCTCTATCCTATCCTATCATCTATCCTATCCTATCCTCTATCCTATCCTATCCTCTATCATATCCTATCCTCTATCCTATCCTATCCTATCCTCTATCCTATCCTATCCTATCCTATCATATCGTACCCTCTACCGTATCCTATCCTCTATCCTATCCTATCCTCTATCCTATCCTATCCTCTATACTATCCTATCCTCTATCCTATCCTATCCTCTATCCTATTCTATCCTCTATCCTATCCTATCCTCTATCCTATCCTATCCTTTATAATATCCTATCCTCTATCCTATCCTATCATATATCCTATCCTATCCTCTATCATATCCTATCCTCTATCATATCCTATCCTCTATCATATCCTATCCTCTATCCTATCCAATCCTCTATCCTATCCTATCCTCTATCCTATCCTATCGTATCCTCTATCGTATCCTATCCTCTATCCTATCCTATCCCCTATCCTATCCAATCCCCTATCCTATCCTCTATCCTATCCTATCCTCTATCCTATCCAATCCCCTATCCTATCCTCTATCCTATCCTATCCTATCATATATCCTATCCTATCCTCTATCCTATCCTATCCTCTATCCTATCCTATCCTCTATCATATCCTATCCTCTATCCTATCCTATCCTCTATCCTATCTTATCCTCTATCCTATCCTATCCTCTATCCTATCTTATCCTCTATCTTATCCTATCCTCTACCCTATCCTATCATCTATCCTATCCTATCTTCTATCCTATCCTATCCTCTATCATATCCTATCCTCTATCCTATCCTATCCTCTATCCTATCCTATCCTCTATCCTATCCTATCCTCTATCCTATCCTATCCTCTATCCTATCCTATCCTCTATCCCATCCTATCCTCTTTCCTATCGTATCCTCTATCCTATCCTGTCCTCTATCCTATCCTATCCTATCCTCTATCCTATCATATCGTATCCTCTATCCTATCCTATCCTCTATCCTATCCAATCCCCTATACTATCCTCTATCCTATCCTATTCTCTATCCTATCCTATCGTATCCTCTATCCTATCCTATCCTCTGTCCTATCCTATCCTCTTTCCTATCCTACCCTCTATCCTATCCTATCGTATCCTCTATCGTATCCTATCCTCTATCCTATCCTATCATCTATCCTATCCTATCCTCTATCCTATCCTATCCTCTATCATATCCTATCCTCTATCCTATCCTATCCTATCCTCTATCCTATCCTATCCTATCCTCTATCCTATCCTATCATCTATCCTATCCTATCCTCTATCCTATCCTATTCTCTATCATATCCTATCCTCTATCCTATCTTATCCTCTATCTTATCCTATCCTCTATCCTATCCTATCATCTATCCTATCCTATCGTACCCTCTACCGTATCCTATCCTCTATCCTATCCTATCCTCTATCCTATCCAATCCCCTATCCTATCCTCTATCCTATCCTATCCTATCTTATATCCTATCCTATCCTCTTCTATCCTATCCTATCCTCTATCCTATCCTATCCTCTATCATATCCTATCCTCTATCCTATCCTATCCTCTATCCTATCTTATCCTCTATCTTATCCTATCCTCTATCCTATCATATCGTATCCTATCCTATCCTCTATCCTATTATATCGTATCCTCTATCCTATCCTATCCTCTATCCTATCCAATCCCCTATACTATCCTCTATCCTATCCTATCCTCTATCATATCCTATCCTCTATCATATCCTATCCTCTATCCTATCCAATCCTCTATCCTATCCTATCCTATCGTATCCTCTATCGTATCCTATCCTCTATCCTATCCTATCCTCTATCCTATCCAATCCCCTATCCTATCCTATCCTCTATCATATCCTATCCTCTATCATATCCTATCCTCTATCCTATCCAATCCTCTATCCTATCCTATCCTCTATCCTATCCTATCGTATCCTCTATCCTATCCTATCCTCTATCCTATCTTATACTCTATCTTATCCTATCCTCTATCCTATCCTATCATCTATCCTATCCTATCCTCTATCCTATCCTATCCTCTATCCTATCCTATCGTATCCTCTGTCCTATCCTATCCTCTATCCTATCATATCCTCTATCCTATCCTATCCTCTATCTTATCCTATCCTCTATCCTATCCTATCATCTATCCTATCCTATCCTATCCTCTACCGTCTCCTATCCTGTATCCGATCCAATCCCCTATCCTCTATCCTATCCTATCCTCTATCCTATCCTATCCTATCCTCTACCGTCTCCTATCCTGTATCCGATCCAATCTCCTATCCTCTATCCTATCCTCTATCCTATCCTATCGTATCCTCTATCGTATCCTATCCTCTATCCTATCCTATCGTATCCTCTATCGTATCCTATCCTCTATCCTATCCTATCCTCTATCCTATCCAATCCCCTATCCTATCCTCTATCCTAACCTATCCTCTATCTTATCCTATCCTCTATCCTATCCTATCATCTATCCTATCCTATCCTCTATCCTATCCTATCCACTACCCTATCCTATCCTCTATCCTATCCTATCCTCTATCCTATCCTATCCTCTATCCTATCCTATCCTCTATCCCATCCTATCCTCTATCCTATCCTATCCTCTATCCTATACTATCCTCTATACTATCCTATCCTCTATCCTATCCTATCCTCTATCATATCCTATCCTCTATCCTATTCTATCCTCTATCCTATCCTATCCTCTACCCTATCCTATCATCTATCCTACCATATCCTCTATCCTATCCTATCCTCTATCCTATCCTATCCTCTATCCTATCCTCTATCCTATCCTCTATCCTATCCTCTATCCTATCCTCTATCCTATTCTATCCTCTATCCTATCCTATCCTCTACCCTATCCTATCATCTATCCTACCATATCCTCTATCCCATCCTATCCTCTATCCTATCCTATCCTCTATCCTATACTATCCTCTATACTATCCTATCCTCTATCCTATCCTATCCTCTATCATATCCTATCCTCTATCATATCGTATCCTCTATCCTATCCTATCCTCTACCCTATCCTATCCTCTATCCTATCCTATCCTCTATTCTACCCTATCCTCTATCCTATCCTACCCTCTATCCTATCCTATCCTCTATCCTATCCTATCCTCTATCCTATCCTATCCTATACCCTATCCTATCCTCTATACTCAATCCTATCCTATACTGTATTATATCCTATCCTCTTTCCTATCCTCTATCATATCGTATCCTCTATCCTATCCTATCCTCTATCCTATCCTATCCTCTATCCTATCCAATCCTCTATCCTATCCTATCCTCTATCCTATCCTATCCTCTATCCTATCCTCTATCCTATCCTCTATCCTATCCTCTATCCTATCCTCTATCCTATCCTCTATCCTATCCTCTATCCTATTCTATCCTCTATCCTATCCTATCCTCTATCCTATCCTATCCTCTATTATATCCTATCCTCTATCCCATCCTGTCCTCTATTCCATCCTATACTCAATCCTATTCTATCCTGTATTATATCCTATCCTCTTTCCTATCCTCTATCATATCGTATTCTCTATCCTATCCTATCGTATCCTCTATCCTATCCTATCCTCTGTCCTATCCTATCCTCTTTCCTATCCTACCCTCTATCCTATCCTATCGTATCCTCTATCGTATCCTATCCTCTATCCTATCCTATCCTCTATCCTATCCTATCCTCTATACTATCCTATCCTCTATCCTATCCTGTCCTCCATCCTATCCTATCTTCTATCCTATCCTATCCTCTATCATATCCTATCCTCTATCCTATCCTATCCTATCCTCTATCCTATCCTATCCTATCCTCTATCCTATCCTATCATCTATCCTATCCTATCCTCTATCCTATCCTATTCTCTATCATATCCTATCCTCTATCGTATCCTATCCTCTATCCTATCCTATCCTCTATCCTATCTTATCCTCTATCTTATCCTATCCTCTATCCTATCCTATCCTCTATCCTATCCTATCCTCTATCCTATCCTATCCTCTATCCTATCCTATCCTCTATCCTATCTTATCCTCTATCTTATCCTATCCTCTATCCTATCCTATCATCTATCCTATCCTATCTTCTATCCTATCCTATCCTCTATCATATCCTATCCTCTATCCTATCCTATCATCTATCCTATCCTATCCTCTTTCCTATCCTATCCTCTATCCTATTCTATCCTCTATCCCATCCTATCCTAACCTCTATCCTATCATATCGTATCCTATCCTATCCTCTATCCTATCATATCGTATCCTCTATCCTATCCAATCCTCTATCCTATCCTATCCTCTATCCTATCCTATCGTATCCTCTATCGTATCCTATCCTCTATCCTATCCTATCCTCTATCCTATCCAATCCCCTATCCTATCCTCTATCCTATCCTATCCTATCATATATCCTATCCTATCCTCTATCCTATCCTATCCTCTATCCTATCCTATCCTCTATCATATCCTATCCTCTATCCTATCCTATCCTCTATCCTATCTTATCCTCTATCTTATCCTATCCTCTATCCTATCATATCGTATCCTATCCTATCCTCTATCCTATTATATCGTATCCTCTATCCTATCCTATCCTCTATCCTATCCAATCCCTATACTATCCTCTATCCTATCCTATCCTCTATCATATCCTATCCTCTATCATATCCTATCCTCTATCATATCCTATCCTCTATCATATCCTATCCTCTATCCTATCCAATTCTCTATCCTATCCTATCCTCTATCCTATCCTATCGTATCCTCTATCCTATCCTATCCTCTATCCTATCTTATACTCTATCCTATCCTATCCTCTATCCTATCCTATCCACTACCCTATCCTATCCTCTATCCTATCCTATCCTCTATCCTATCCTATCCTCTATCCTATCCTATCCTCTATCCCATCCTATCCTCTATCCTATCCTATCCTCTATCCTATACTATCCTCTATACTATCCTATCCTCTATCCTATCCTATCCTCTATCATATCCTATCCTCTATCCTATTCTATCCTCTATCCTATCCTATCCTCTACCCTATCCTATCCTCTATCCTACCATATCCTCTATCCTATCCTATCCTCTATCCTATCCTATCCTCTATCCTATCCTATCCTCTATCCTATCCTCTATCCTATCCTCTATCCTATCCACTATCCTATCCTCTATCCTATCCTCTATCCTATCCTCTATCCTATTCTATCCTCTATCCTATCCTATCCTCTATCCTATCCTATCCTCTATTATATCCTATCCTCTATCCCATCCTGTCCTCTATTCCATCCTATACTCAATCCTATTCTATCCTGTATTATATCCTATCCTCTTTCCTATCCTCTATCATATCGTATCCTCTATCCTATCCTATCCTCTACCCTATCCTATCCTCTATCCTATCCTATCCTCTATTCTACCCTATCCTCTATCCTATCCTACCCTCTATCCTATCCTATCCTCTATCCTATCCTATCCTCTATCCTATCCTATCCTATACCCTATCCTATCCTCTATACTCAATCCTATCCTATACTGTATTATATCCTATCCTCTTTCCTATCCTCTATCATATCGTATCCTCTATCCTATCCTATCCTCTATCCTATCCTATCCTCTATCCTATCCAATCCTCTATCCTATCCTATCCTCTATCCTATCCTATCCTCTATCCTATCCTCTATCCTATCCTCTATCCTATCCTCTATCCTATCCTCTATCCTATCCTCTATCCTATCCTCTATCCTATTCTATCCTCTATCCTATCCTATCCTCTATCCTATCCTATCCTCTATTATATCCTATCCTCTATCCCATCCTGTCCTCTATTCCATCCTATACTCAATCCTATTCTATCCTGTATTATATCCTATCCTCTTTCCTATCCTCTATCATATCGTATTCTCTATCCTATCCTATCGTATCCTCTATCCTATCCTATCCTCTGTCCTATCCTATCCTCTTTCCTATCCTACCCTCTATCCTATCCTATCGTATCCTCTATCGTATCCTATCCTCTATCCTATCCTATCCTCTATCCTATCCTATCCTCTATACTATCCTATCCTCTATCCTATCCTGTCCTCCATCCTATCCTATCTTCTATCCTATCCTATCCTCTATCATATCCTATCCTCTATCCTATCCTATCCTATCCTCTATCCTATCCTATCCTATCCTCTATCCTATCCTATCATCTATCCTATCCTATCCTCTATCCTATCCTATTCTCTATCATATCCTATCCTCTATCGTATCCTATCCTCTATCCTATCCTATCCTCTATCCTATCTTATCCTCTATCTTATCCTATCCTCTATCCTATCCTATCCTCTATCCTATCCTATCCTCTATCCTATCCTATCCTCTATCCTATCCTATCCTCTATCCTATCTTATCCTCTATCTTATCCTATCCTCTATCCTATCCTATCATCTATCCTATCCTATCTTCTATCCTATCCTATCCTCTATCATATCCTATCCTCTATCCTATCCTATCATCTATCCTATCCTATCCTCTTTCCTATCCTATCCTCTATCCTATTCTATCCTCTATCCCATCCTATCCTAACCTCTATCCTATCATATCGTATCCTATCCTATCCTCTATCCTATCATATCGTATCCTCTATCCTATCCAATCCTCTATCCTATCCTATCCTCTATCCTATCCTATCGTATCCTCTATCGTATCCTATCCTCTATCCTATCCTATCCTCTATCCTATCCAATCCCCTATCCTATCCTCTATCCTATCCTATCCTATCATATATCCTATCCTATCCTCTATCCTATCCTATCCTCTATCCTATCCTATCCTCTATCATATCCTATCCTCTATCCTATCCTATCCTCTATCCTATCTTATCCTCTATCTTATCCTATCCTCTATCCTATCATATCGTATCCTATCCTATCCTCTATCCTATTATATCGTATCCTCTATCCTATCCTATCCTCTATCCTATCCAATCCCCTATACTATCCTCTATCCTATCCTATCCTCTATCATATCCTATCCTCTATCATATCCTATCCTCTATCATATCCTATCCTCTATCATATCCTATCCTCTATCCTATCCAATTCTCTATCCTATCCTATCCTCTATCCTATCCTATCGTATCCTCTATCCTATCCTATCCTCTATCCTATCTTATACTCTATCCTATCCTATCCTCTATCCTATCCTATCCACTACCCTATCCTATCCTCTATCCTATCCTATCCTCTATCCTATCCTATCCTCTATCCTATCCTATCCTCTATCCCATCCTATCCTCTATCCTATCCTATCCTCTATCCTATACTATCCTCTATACTATCCTATCCTCTATCCTATCCTATCCTCTATCATATCCTATCCTCTATCCTATTCTATCCTCTATCCTATCCTATCCTCTACCCTATCCTATCCTCTATCCTACCATATCCTCTATCCTATCCTATCCTCTATCCTATCCTATCCTCTATCCTATCCTATCCTCTATCCTATCCTCTATCCTATCCTCTATCCTATCCACTATCCTATCCTCTATCCTATCCTCTATCCTATCCTCTATCCTATTCTATCCTCTATCCTATCCTATCCTCTATCCTATCCTATCCTCTATTATATCCTATCCTCTATCCCATCCTGTCCTCTATTCCATCCTATACTCAATCCTATTCTATCCTGTATTATATCCTATCCTCTTTCCTATCCTCTATCATATCGTATCCTCTATCCTATCCTATCCTCTATCCTATCCTATCCTCTATCCTATCCTATCCTCTATCCTATCCTATCCTATACCCTATCCTATCCTCTATACTCAATCCTATCCTATACTGTATTATATCCTATCCTCTTTCCTATCCTCTATCATATCGTATCCTCTATCCTATCCTATCCTCTATCCTATCCTATCCTCTATCCTATCCAATCCTCTATCCTATCCTATCCTCTATCCTATCCTATCCTCTATCCTATCCTCTATCCTATCCTCTATCCTATCCCCTATCCTATCCTCTATCCTATCCTATCCTATCATATATCCTATCCTATCCTCTATCCTATCCTATCCTCTACTCTATCCTATCCTCTATCATATCCTATCCTCTATCCTATCCTATCCTCTATCCTATCTTATCCTCTATCTTATCCTATCCTCTATCCTATCATATCGTATCCTATCCTATCCTCTATCCTATTATATCGTATCCTCTATCCTATCCTATCCTCTATCCTATCCAATCCCCTATACTATCCTCTATCCTATCCTATCCTCTATCATATCCTATCCTCTATCATATCCTATCCTCTATCCTATCCAATCCTCTATCCTATCCTATCCTATCGTATCCTCTATCGTATCCTAACCTCTATCCTATCCTATCCTCTATCCTATCCAATCCCCTATCCTATCCTATCCTCTATCATATCCTATCCTCTATCATATCCTATCCTCTATCCTATCCAATCCTCTATCCTATCCTATCCTCTATCCTATCCTATCGTATCCTCTATCCTATCCTATCCTCTATCCTATCTTATACTCTATCTTATCCTATCCTCTATCCTATCCTATCATCTATCCTATCCTATCCTCTATCCTATCCTATCCTCTATCCTATCCTATCGTATCCTCTGTCCTATCCTATCCTCTATTCTATCCTATCCTCTATCCTATCCTATCCTCTATCTTATCCTATCCTCTATCCTATCCTATCATCTATCCTATCCTATCCTATCCTCTACCGTCTCCTATCCTGTATCCGATCCAATCCCCTATCCTCTATCCTATCCTATCCTCTATCCTATCCTATCCTATCCTCTACCGTCTCCTATCCTGTATCCGATCCAATCTCCTATCCTCTATCCTATCCTCTATCCTATCCTATCGTATCCTCTATCGTATCCTATCCTCTATCCTATCCTATCGTATCCTCTATCGTATCCTATCCTCTATCCTATCCTATCCTCTATCCTAACCAATCCCCTATCCTATCCTCTATCCTAACCTATCCTCTATCTTATCCTATCCTCTATCCTATCCTATCATCTATCCTATCCTATCCTCTATCCTATCCTATCCACTACCCTATCCTATCCTCTATCCTATCCTATCCTCTATCCTATCCTATCCTCTATCCTATCCTATCCTCTATCCCATCCTATCCTCTATCCTATCCTATCCTCTATCCTATACCATCCTCTATACTATCCTATCCTCTATCCTATCCTATCCTCTATCATATCCTATCCTCTATCCTATTCTATCCTCTATCCTATCCTATCCTCTACCCTATCCTATCCTCTATCCTACCATATCCTCTATCCTATCCTATCCTCTATCCTATCCTATCCTCTATCCTATCCTATCCTCTATCCTATCCTCTATCCTATCCTCTATCCTATCCTCTATCCTATCCTCTATCCTATCCTCTATCCTATCCTCTATCCTATCCTCTATCCTATCCTCTATCCTATTCTATCCTCTATCCTATCCTATCCTCTATCCTATCCTATCCTCTATCCTATCCTATCGTATCCTCTATCCTATCCTATCCTCTATCCTATCTTATACTCTATCTTATCCTATCCTCTATCCTATCCTATCATCTATCCTATCCTATCCTCTATCCTATCCTATCCTCTATCCTATCCTATCGTATCCTCTGTCCTATCCTATCCTCTATCCTATCCTATCCTCTATCCTATCCTATCCTCTATCTTATCCTATCCTCTATCCTATCCTATCATCTATCCTATCCTATCCTATCCTCTACCGTCTCCTATCCTGTATCCGATCCAATCCCCTATCCTCTATCCTATCCTATCCTCTATCCTATCCTATCCTATCCTCTACCGTCTCCTATCCTGTATCCGATCCAATCTCCTATCCTCTATCCTATCCTCTATCCTATCCTATCGTATCCTCTATCGTATCCTATCCTCTATCCTATCCTATCGTATCCTCTATCGTATCCTATCCTCTATCCTATCCTATCGTATCCTCTATCGTATCCTATCCTCTATCCTATCCTATCCTCTATCCTATCCAATCCCCTATCCTATCCTCTATCCTAACCTATCCTCTATCTTATCCTATCCTCTATCCTATCCTATCATCTATCCTATCCTATCCTCTATCCTATCCTATCCACTACCCTATCCTATCCTCTATCCTATCCTATCCTCCATCCTATCCTATCCTCTATCCTATCCTATCCTCTATCCCATCCTATCCTCTATCCTATCCTATCCTCTATCCTATACTATCCTCTATACTATCCTATCCTCTATCCTATCCTATCCTCTATCATATCATATCCTCTATCCTATTCTATCCTCTATCCTATCCTATCCTCTACCCTATCCTATCCTCTATCCTACCATATCCTCTATCCTATCCTATCCTCTATCCTATCCTATCCTCTATCCTATCCTATCCTCTATCCTATCCTATCCTCTATCCTATCCTCTATCCTATCCTCTATCCTATCCTCTATCCTATCCTCTATCCTATCCTCTATCCTATTCTATCCTCTATCCTATCCTATCCTCTATCCTATCCTATCCTCTATTATATCCTATCCTCTATCCCATCCTGTCCTCTATTCCATCCTATACTCAATCCTATTCTATCCTGTATTATATCCTATCCTCTTTCCTATCCTCTACCATATCGCATCCTCTATCCTATCCTATCCTCTACCCTATCCTATCCTCTATCCTATCCTATCCTCTATTCTACCCTATCCTCTATCCTATCCTACCCTCTATCCTATCCTATCCTCTATCCTATCCTATCCTCTATCCTATCCTATCCTATACCCTATCCTATCCTCTATACTCAATCCTATCCTATACTGTATTATATCCTATCCTCTTTCCTATCCTCTATCATATCGTATCCTCTATCCTATCCTATCCTCTATCCTATCCTATCCTCTATCCTATCCAATCCTCTATCCTATCCTATCCTCTATCCTATCCTATCGTATCCTCTATCCTATCCTATCCTCTATCCTATCTTATACTCTATCTTATCCTATCCTCTATCCTATCCTATCATCTATCCTATCCTATCCTCTATCCTATCCTACCCTCTATCCTATCCTATCGTATCCTCTATCGTATCCTATCCTCTATCCTATCCTATCTTCTATCCTATCCTATCCTCTATCATATCCTATCCTCTATCCTATCCTATCCTATCCTCTATCCTATCCTATCCTATCCTCTATCCTATCCTATCCTCTATCCTATCCTATCCTCTATACTATCCTATCCTCTATCCTACCCTATCCTCTATCCTATCCTATCCTCTATCCTATCCTATCCTTTATAATATCCTATCCTCTATCCTATCCTATCATATATCCTATCCTATCCTCTATTCTATCCTATCCTCTATCCTATCCTATCCTCTATCCTATCTTATCCTCTATCTTATCCTATCCTCTATCCTATCCTATCATATATCCTATCCTATCCTCTATTCTATCCTATCCTCTATCCTATCCTATCCTCTATCGTATCCTATCCTCTATCCTATCCTATCCTCTATCCTATCTTATCCTCTATCTTATCCTATCCTCTATCCTATCCTATCCTCTATCCTATCCTATCCTCTATCCTATCCTATCCTCTATCCTATCCTATCCTCTATCCTATCCTATCCTATCGTATCCTCTATCGTATCCTAACCTCTATCCTATCCTATCCTCTATCCTATCCAATCCCCTATCCTATCCTATCCTCTATCATATCCTATCCTCTATCATATCCTATCCTCTATCCTATCCAATCCTCTATCCTATCCTATCCTCTATCCTATCCTATCGTATCCTCTATCCTATCCTATCCTCTATCCTATCTTATACTCTATCTTATCCTATCCTCTATCCTATCCTATCATCTATCCTATCCTATCCTCTATCCTATCCTATCCTCTATCCTATCCTATCGTATCCTCTGTCCTATCCTATCCTCTATCCTATCCTATCCTCTATCCTATCCTATCCTCTATCTTATCCTATCCTCTATCCTATCCTATCATCTATCCTATCCTATCCTATCCTCTACCGTCTCCTATCCTGTATCCGATCCAATCCCCTATCCTCTATCCTATCCTATCCTCTATCCTATCCTATCCTATCCTCTACCGTCTCCTATCCTGTATCCGATCCAATCTCCTATCCTCTATCCTATCCTCTATCCTATCCTATCGTATCCTCTATCGTATCCTATCCTCTATCCTATCCTATCGTATCCTCTATCGTATCCTATCCTCTATCCTATCCTATCCTCTATCCTATCCAATCCCCTATCCTATCCTCTATCCTAACCTATCCTCTATCTTATCCTATCCTCT
The DNA here is from genome assembly GCF_050948215.1 of Halictus rubicundus. Classification (NCBI taxonomy): domain Eukaryota; kingdom Metazoa; phylum Arthropoda; class Insecta; order Hymenoptera; family Halictidae; genus Halictus; species Halictus rubicundus. The sequence goes on along the minus strand of NW_027489269.1, from coordinate 32,085 downwards.
ATCCTATCCTATCATCTATCCTATCCTATCCTCTATCCTATCCTATCCACTACCCTATCCTATCCTCTATCCTATCCTATCCTCTATCCTATCCTATCCTCTATCCTATCCTATCCTCTATCCCATCCTATCCTCTATCCTATCCTATCCTCTATCCTATACCATCCTCTATACTATCCTATCCTCTATCCTATCCTATCCTCTATCATATCCTATCCTCTATCCTATTCTATCCTCTATCCTATCCTATCCTCTACCCTATCCTATCCTCTATCCTACCATATCCTCTATCCTATCCTATCCTCTATCCTATCCTATCCTCTATCCTATCCTATCCTCTATCCTATCCTCTATCCTATCCTCTATCCTATCCTCTATCCTATCCTCTATCCTATCCTCTATCCTATCCTCTATCCTATCCTCTATCCTCTACCCTATCCTATCCTCTATCCTACCATATCCTCTATCCTATCCTATCCTCTATCCTATCCTATCCTCTATCCTATCCTATCCTCTATCCTATCCTCTATCCTATCCTCTATCCTATCCTCTATCCTATCCTCTATCCTATCCTCTATCCTATCCTCTATCCTATCCTCTATCCTATTCTATCCTCTATCCTATCCTATCCTCTATCCTATCCTATCCTCTATCCTATCCTATCGTATCCTCTGTCCTATCCTATCCTCTATCCTATCCTATCCTCTATCCTATCCTATCCTCTATCTTATCCTATCCTCTATCCTATCCTATCATCTATCCTATCCTATCCTATCCTCTACCGTCTCCTATCCTGTATCCGATCCAATCCCCTATCCTCTATCCTATCCTATCCTCTATCCTATCCTATCCTATCCTCTACCGTCTCCTATCCTGTATCCGATCCAATCTCCTATCCTCTATCCTATCCTCTATCCTATCCTATCGTATCCTCTATCGTATCCTATCCTCTATCCTATCCTATCGTATCCTCTATCGTATCCTATCCTCTATCCTATCCTATCGTATCCTCTATCGTATCCTATCCTCTATCCTATCCTATCGTATCCTCTATCGTATCCTATCCTCTATCCTATCCTATCCTCTATCCTATCCAATCCCCTATCCTATCCTCTATCCTAACCTATCCTCTATCTTATCCTATCCTCTATCCTATCCTATCATCTATCCTATCCTATCCTCTATCCTATCCTATCCACTACCCTATCCTATCCTCTATCCTATCCTATCCTCCATCCTATCCTATCCTCTATCCTATCCTATCCTCTATCCCATCCTATCCTCTATCCTATCCTATCCTCTATCCTATACTATCCTCTATACTATCCTATCCTCTATCCTATCCTATCCTCTATCATATCCTATCCTCTATCCTATTCTATCCTCTATCCTATCCTATCCTCTACCCTATCCTATCCTCTATCCTACCATATCCTCTATCCTATCCTATCCTCTATCCTATCCTATCCTCTATCCTATCCTATCCTCTATCCTATCCTCTATCCTATCCTCTATCCTATCCTCTATCCTATCCTCTATCCTATCCTCTATCCTATCCTCTATCCTATTCTATCCTCTATCCTATCCTATCCTCTATCCTATCCTATCCTCTATTATATCCTATCCTCTATCCCATCCTGTCCTCTATTCCATCCTATACTCAATCCTATTCTATCCTGTATTATATCCTATCCTCTTTCCTATCCTCTACCATATCGCATCCTCTATCCTATCCTATCCTCTACCCTATCCTATCCTCTATCCTATCCTATCCTCTATTCTACCCTATCCTCTATCCTATCCTACCCTCTATCCTATCCTATCGTATCCTCTATCGTATCCTATCCTCTATCCTATCCTATCGTATCCTCTATCGTATCCTATCCTCTATCCTATCCTATCGTATCCTCTATCGTATCCTATACTCTATCCTATCCTATCCTCTATCCTATCCAATCCCCTATCCTATCCTCTATCCTAACCTATCCTCTATCTTATCCTATCCTCTATCCTATCCTATCATCTATCCTATCCTATCCTCTATCCTATCCTATCCACTACCCTATCCTATCCTCTATCCTATCCTATCCTCCATCCTATCCTATCCTCTATCCTATCCTATCCTCTATCCCATCCTATCCTCTATCCTATCCTATCCTCTATCCTATACTATCCTCTATACTATCCTATCCTCTATCCTATCCTATCCTCTATCATATCCTATCCTCTATCCTATTCTATCCTCTATCCTATCCTATCCTCTACCCTATCCTATCCTCTATCCTACCATATCCTCTATCCTATCCTATCCTCTATCCTATCCTATCCTCTATCCTATCCTCTATCCTATCCTCTATCCTATCCTCTATCCTATCCTCTATCCTATTCTATCCTCTATCCTATCCTATCCTCTATCCTATCCTATCCTCTATTATATCCTATCCTCTATCCCATCCTGTCCTCTATTCCATCCTATACTCAATCCTATTCTATCCTGTATTATATCCTATCCTCTTTCCTATCCTCTACCATATCGCATCCTCTATCCTATCCTATCCTCTACCCTATCCTATCCTCTATCCTATCCTATCCTCTATTCTACCCTATCCTCTATCCTATCCTACCCTCTATCCTATCCTATCCTCTATCCTATCCTATCCTCTATCCTATCCTATCCTATACCCTATCCTATCCTCTATACTCAATCCTATCCTATACTGTATTATATCCTATCCTCTTTCCTATCCTCTATCATATCGTATCCTCTATCCTATCCTATCCTCTATCCTATCCTATCCTCTATCCTATCCAATCCTCTATCCTATCCTATCCTCTATCCTATCCTATCGTATCCTGTATCCTATCCTATCCTCTATCCTATCTTATACTCTATCTTATCCTATCCTCTATCCTATCCTATCATCTATCCTATCCTATCCTCTATCCTATCCTACCCTCTATCCTATCCTATCGTATCCTCTATCGTATCCTATCCTCTATCCTATCCTATCTTCTATCCTATCCTATCCTCTATCATATCCTATCCTCTATCCTATCCTATCCTATCCTCTGTCCTATCCTATCCTCTATCCTATCCTATCCTCTATCCTATCCTATCCTCTATCTTATCCTATCCTCTATCCTATCCTATCATCTATCCTATCCTATCCTATCCTCTACCGTCTCCTATCCTGTATCCGATCCAATCCCCTATCCTCTATCCTATCCTATCCTCTATCCTATCCTATCCTATCCTCTACCGTCTCCTATCCTGTATCCGATCCAATCTCCTATCCTCTATCCTATCCTCTATCCTATCCTATCGTATCCTCTATCGTATCCTATCCTCTATCCTATCCTATCGTATCCTCTATCGTATCCTATCCTCTATCCTATCCTATCGTATCCTCTATCGTATCCTATCCTCTATCCTATCCTATCCTCTATCCTATCCAATCCCCTATCCTATCCTCTATCCTAACCTATCCTCTATCTTATCCTATCCTCTATCCTATCCTATCATCTATCCTATCCTATCCTCTATCCTATCCTATCCACTACCCTATCCTATCCTCTATCCTATCCTATCCTCCATCCTATCCTATCCTCTATCCTATCCTATCCTCTATCCCATCCTATCCTCTATCCTATCCTATCCTCTATCCTATACTATCCTCTATACTATCCTATCCTCTATCCTATCCTATCCTCTATCATATCATATCCTCTATCCTATTCTATCCTCTATCCTATCCTATCCTCTACCCTATCCTATCCTCTATCCTACCATATCCTCTATCCTATCCTATCCTCTATCCTATCCTATCCTCTATCCTATCCTATCCTCTATCCTATCCTCTATCCTATCCTCTATCCTATCCTCTATCCTATCCTCTATCCTATCCTCTATCCTATTCTATCCTCTATCCTATCCTATCCTCTATCCTATCCTATCCTCTATTATATCCTATCCTCTATCCCATCCTGTCCTCTATTCCATCCTATACTCAATCCTATTCTATCCTGTATTATATCCTATCCTCTTTCCTATCCTCTACCATATCGCATCCTCTATCCTATCCTATCCTCTACCCTATCCTATCCTCTATCCTATCCTATCCTCTATTCTACCCTATCCTCTATCCTATCCTACCCTCTATCCTATCCTATCCTCTATCCTATCCTATCCTCTATCCTATCCTATCCTATACCCTATCCTATCCTCTATACTCAATCCTATCCTATACTGTATTATATCCTATCCTCTTTCCTATCCTCTATCATATCGTATCCTCTATCCTATCCTATCCTCTATCCTATCCTATCCTCTATCCTATCCAATCCTCTATCCTATCCTATCCTCTATCCTATCCTATCGTATCCTCTATCCTATCCTATCCTCTATCCTATCTTATACTCTATCTTATCCTATCCTCTATCCTATCCTATCATCTATCCTATCCTATCCTCTATCCTATCCTACCCTCTATCCTATCCTATCGTATCCTCTATCGTATCCTATCCTCTATCCTATCCTATCTTCTATCCTATCCTATCCTCTATCATATCCTATCCTCTATCCTATCCTATCCTATCCTCTATCCTATCCTATCCTATCCTCTATCCTATCCTATCCTCTATCCTATCCTATCCTCTATACTATCCTATCCTCTATCCTACCCTATCCTCTATCATATCGTATCCTCTATCCTATCCTATCCTCTATCCTATCCTATCCTCTATCCTATCCAATCCTCTATCCTATCCTATCCTCTATCCTATCCTATCGTATCCTCTATCCTATCCTATCCTCTATCCTATCTTATACTCTATCTTATCCTATCCTCTATCCTATCCTATCATCTATCCTATCCTATCCTCTATCCTATCCTACCCTCTATCCTATCCTATCGTATCCTCTATCGTATCCTATCCTCTATCCTATCCTATCTTCTATCCTATCCTATCCTCTATCATATCCTATCCTCTATCCTATCCTATCCTATCCTCTATCCTATCCTATCCTATCCTCTATCCTATCCTATCCTCTATCCTATCCTATCCTCTATACTATCCTATCCTCTATCCTACCCTATCCTCTATCCTATCCTATCCTCTATCCTATCCTATCCTTTATAATATCCTATCCTCTATCCTATCCTATCATATATCCTATCCTATCCTCTATTCTATCCTATCCTCTATCCTATCCTATCCTCTATCCTATCTTATCCTCTATCTTATCCTATCCTCTATCCTATCCTATCATATATCCTATCCTATCCTCTATTCTATCCTATCCTCTATCCTATCCTATCCTCTATCGTATCCTATCCTCTATCCTATCCTATCCTCTATCCTATCTTATCCTCTATCTTATCCTATCCTCTATCCTATCCTATCCTCTATCCTATCCTATCCTCTATCCTATCCTATCCTCTATCCTATCCTATCCTCTATCCTATCCTATCCTATCGTATCCTCTATCGTATCCTAACCTCTATCCTATCCTATCCTCTATCCTATCCAATCCCCTATCCTATCCTATCCTCTATCATATCCTATCCTCTATCATATCCTATCCTCTATCCTATCCAATCCTCTATCCTATCCTATCCTCTATCCTATCCTATCGTATCCTCTATCCTATCCTATCCTCTATCCTATCTTATACTCTATCTTATCCTATCCTCTATCCTATCCTATCATCTATCCTATCCTATCCTCTATCCTATCCTATCCTCTATCCTATCCTATCGTATCCTCTGTCCTATCCTATCCTCTATCCTATCCTATCCTCTATCCTATCCTATCCTCTATCTTATCCTATCCTCTATCCTATCCTATCATCTATCCTATCCTATCCTATCCTCTACCGTCTCCTATCCTGTATCCGATCCAATCCCCTATCCTCTATCCTATCCTATCCTCTATCCTATCCTATCCTATCCTCTACCGTCTCCTATCCTGTATCCGATCCAATCTCCTATCCTCTATCCTATCCTCTATCCTATCCTATCGTATCCTCTATCGTATCCTATCCTCTATCCTATCCTATCGTATCCTCTATCGTATCCTATCCTCTATCCTATCCTATCCTCTATCCTATCCAATCCCCTATCCTATCCTCTATCCTAACCTATCCTCTATCTTATCCTATCCTCTATCCTATCCTATCATCTATCCTATCCTATCCTCTATCCTATCCTATCCACTACCCTATCCTATCCTCTATCCTATCCTATCCTCTATCCTATCCTATCCTCTATCCTATCCTATCCTCTATCCCATCCTATCCTCTATCCTATCCTATCCTCTATCCTATACCATCCTCTATACTATCCTATCCTCTATCCTATCCTATCCTCTATCATATCCTATCCTCTATCCTATTCTATCCTCTATCCTATCCTATCCTCTACCCTATCCTATCCTCTATCCTACCATATCCTCTATCCTATCCTATCCTCTATCCTATCCTATCCTCTATCCTATCCTATCCTCTATCCTATCCTCTATCCTATCCTCTATCCTATCCTCTATCCTATCCTCTATCCTATCCTCTATCCTATCCTCTATCCTCTACCCTATCCTATCCTCTATCCTACCATATCCTCTATCCTATCCTATCCTCTATCCTATCCTATCCTCTATCGTATCCTATCCTCTATCCTATCCTCTATCCTATCCTCTATCCTATCCTCTATCCTATCCTCTATCCTATCCTCTATCCTATCCTCTATCCTATTCTATCCTCTATCCTATCCTATCCTCTATCCTATCCTATCCTCTATCCTATCCTATCGTATCCTCTGTCCTATCCTATCCTCTATCCTATCCTATCCTCTATCCTATCCTATCCTCTATCTTATCCTATCCTCTATCCTATCCTATCATCTATCCTATCCTATCCTATCCTCTACCGTCTCCTATCCTGTATCCGATCCAATCCCCTATCCTCTATCCTATCCTATCCTCTATCCTATCCTATCCTATCCTCTACCGTCTCCTATCCTGTATCCGATCCAATCTCCTATCCTCTATCCTATCCTCTATCCTATCCTATCGTATCCTCTATCGTATCCTATCCTCTATCCTATCCTATCGTATCCTCTATCGTATCCTATCCTCTATCCTATCCTATCGTATCCTCTATCCTATCCTATCGTATCCTCTATCGTATCCTATCCTATCCTATCCTCTACCGTCTCCTATCCTGTATCCGATCCAATCCCCTATCCTCTATCCTATCCTATCCTCTATCCTATCCTATCCTATCCTCTACCGTCTCCTATCCTGTATCCGATCCAATCTCCTATCCTCTATCCTATCCTCTATCCTATCCTATCGTATCCTCTATCGTATCCTATCCTCTATCCTATCCTATCGTATCCTCTATCGTATCCTATCCTCTATCCTATCCTATCGTATCCTCTATCGTATCCTATCCTCTATCCTATCCTATCGTATCCTCTATCGTATCCTATCCTCTATCCTATCCTATCCTCTATCCTATCCAATCCCCTATCCTATCCTCTATCCTAACCTATCCTCTATCTTATCCTATCCTCTATCCTATCCTATCATCTATCCTATCCTATCCTCTATCCTATCCTATCCACTACCCTATCCTATCCTCTATCCTATCCTATCCTCCATCCTATCCTATCCTCTATCCTATCCTATCCTCTATCCCATCCTATCCTCTATCCTATCCTATCCTCTATCCTATACTATCCTCTATACTATCCTATCCTCTATCCTATCCTATCCTCTATCATATCCTATCCTCTATCCTATTCTATCCTCTATCCTATCCTATCCTCTACCCTATCATATCCTCTATCCTACCATATCCTCTATCCTATCCTATCCTCTATCCTATCCTATCCTCTATCCTATCCTATCCTCTATCCTATCCTCTATCCTATCCTCTATCCTATCCTCTATCCTATCCTCTATCCTATCCTCTATCCTATCCTCTATCCTATTCTATCCTCTATCCTATCCTATCCTCTATCCTATCCTATCCTCTATTATATCCTATCCTCTATCCCATCCTGTCCTCTATTCCATCCTATACTCAATCCTATTCTATCCTGTATTATATCCTATCCTCTTTCCTATCCTCTACCATATCGCATCCTCTATCCTATCCTATCCTCTACCCTATCCTATCCTCTATCCTATCCTATCCTCTATTCTACCCTATCCTCTATCCTATCCTACCCTCTATCCTATCCTATCGTATCCTCTATCGTATCCTATCCTCTATCCTATCCTATCGTATCCTCTATCGTATCCTATCCTCTATCCTATCCTATCGTATCCTCTATCGTATCCTATACTCTATCCTATCCTATCCTCTATCCTATCCAATCCCCTATCCTATCCTCTATCCTAACCTATCCTCTATCTTATCCTATCCTCTATCCTATCCTATCATCTATCCTATCCTATCCTCTATCCTATCCTATCCACTACCCTATCCTATCCTCTATCCTATCCTATCCTCCATCCTATCCTATCCTCTATCCTATCCTATCCTCTATCCCATCCTATCCTCTATCCTATCCTATCCTCTATCCTATACTATCCTCTATACTATCCTATCCTCTATCCTATCCTATCCTCTATCATATCCTATCCTCTATCCTATTCTATCCTCTATCCTATCCTATCCTCTACCCTATCCTATCCTCTATCCTACCATATCCTCTATCCTATCCTATCCTCTATCCTATTCTATCCTCTATCCTATCCTATCCTCTATCCTATCCTATCCTCTATTATATCCTATCCTCTATCCCATCCTGTCCTCTATTCCATCCTATACTCAATCCTATTCTATCCTGTATTATATCCTATCCTCTTTCCTATCCTCTACCATATCGCATCCTCTATCCTATCCTATCCTCTACCCTATCCTATCCTCTATCCTATCCTATCCTCTATTCTACCCTATCCTCTATCCTATCCTACCCTCTATCCTATCCTATCCTCTATCCTATCCTATCCTCTATCCTATCCTATCCTATACCCTATCCTATCCTCTATACTCAATCCTATCCTATACTGTATTATATCCTATCCTCTTTCCTATCCTCTATCATATCGTATCCTCTATCCTATCCTATCCTCTATCCTATCCTATCCTCTATCCTATCCAATCCTCTATCCTATCCTATCCTCTATCCTATCCTATCGTATCCTGTATCCTATCCTATCCTCTATCCTATCTTATACTCTATCTTATCCTATCCTCTATCCTATCCTATCATCTATCCTATCCTATCCTCTATCCTATCCTACCCTCTATCCTATCCTATCGTATCCTCTATCGTATCCTATCCTCTATCCTATCCTATCTTCTATCCTATCCTATCCTCTATCATATCCTATCCTCTATCCTATCCTATCCTATCCTCTGTCCTATCCTATCCTCTATCCTATCCTATCCTCTATCCTATCCTATCCTCTATCTTATCCTATCCTCTATCCTATCCTATCATCTATCCTATCCTATCCTATCCTCTACCGTCTCCTATCCTGTATCCGATCCAATCCCCTATCCTCTATCCTATCCTATCCTCTATCCTATCCTATCCTATCCTCTACCGTCTCCTATCCTGTATCCGATCCAATCTCCTATCCTCTATCCTATCCTCTATCCTATCCTATCGTATCCTCTATCGTATCCTATCCTCTATCCTATCCTATCGTATCCTCTATCGTATCCTATCCTCTATCCTATCCTATCGTATCCTCTATCGTATCCTATCCTCTATCCTATCCTATCCTCTATCCTATCCAATCCCCTATCCTATCCTCTATCCTAACCTATCCTCTATCTTATCCTATCCTCTATCCTATCCTATCATCTATCCTATCCTATCCTCTATCCTATCCTATCCACTACCCTATCCTATCCTCTATCCTATCCTATCCTCCATCCTATCCTATCCTCTATCCTATCCTATCCTCTATCCCATCCTATCCTCTATCCTATCCTATCCTCTATCCTATACTATCCTCTATACTATCCTATCCTCTATCCTATCCTATCCTCTATCATATCATATCCTCTATCCTATTCTATCCTCTATCCTATCCTATCCTCTACCCTATCCTATCCTCTATCCTACCATATCCTCTATCCTATCCTATCCTCTATCCTATCCTATCCTCTATCCTATCCTATCCTCTATCCTATCCTCTATCCTATCCTCTATCCTATCCTCTATCCTATCCTCTATCCTATCCTCTATCCTATTCTATCCTCTATCCTATCCTATCCTCTATCCTATCCTATCCTCTATTATATCCTATCCTCTATCCCATCCTGTCCTCTATTCCATCCTATACTCAATCCTATTCTATCCTGTATTATATCCTATCCTCTTTCCTATCCTCTACCATATCGCATCCTCTATCCTATCCTATCCTCTACCCTATCCTATCCTCTATCCTATCCTATCCTCTATTCTACCCTATCCTCTATCCTATCCTACCCTCTATCCTATCCTATCCTCTATCCTATCCTATCCTCTATCCTATCCTATCCTATACCCTATCCTATCCTCTATACTCAATCCTATCCTATACTGTATTATATCCTATCCTCTTTCCTATCCTCTATCATATCGTATCCTCTATCCTATCCTATCCTCTATCCTATCCTATCCTCTATCCTATCCAATCCTCTATCCTATCCTATCCTCTATCCTATCCTATCGTATCCTCTATCCTATCCTATCCTCTATCCTATCTTATACTCTATCTTATCCTATCCTCTATCCTATCCTATCATCTATCCTATCCTATCCTCTATCCTATCCTACCCTCTATCCTATCCTATCGTATCCTCTATCGTATCCTATCCTCTATCCTATCCTATCTTCTATCCTATCCTATCCTCTATCATATCCTATCCTCTATCCTATCCTATCCTATCCTCTATCCTATCCTATCCTATCCTCTATCCTATCCTATCCTCTATCCTATCCTATCCTCTATACTATCCTATCCTCTATCCTACCCTATCCTCTATCATATCGTATCCTCTATCCTATCCTATCCTCTATCCTATCCTATCCTCTATCCTATCCAATCCTCTATCCTATCCTATCCTCTATCCTATCCTATCGTATCCTCTATCCTATCCTATCCTCTATCCTATCTTATACTCTATCTTATCCTATCCTCTATCCTATCCTATCATCTATCCTATCCTATCCTCTATCCTATCCTACCCTCTATCCTATCCTATCGTATCCTCTATCGTATCCTATCCTCTATCCTATCCTATCTTCTATCCTATCCTATCCTCTATCATATCCTATCCTCTATCCTATCCTATCCTATCCTCTATCCTATCCTATCCTATCCTCTATCCTATCCTATCCTCTATCCTATCCTATCCTCTATACTATCCTATCCTCTATCCTACCCTATCCTCTATCCTATCCTATCCTCTATCCTATCCTATCCTTTATAATATCCTATCCTCTATCCTATCCTATCATATATCCTATCCTATCCTCTATTCTATCCTATCCTCTATCCTATCCTATCCTCTATCCTATCTTATCCTCTATCTTATCCTATCCTCTATCCTATCCTATCATATATCCTATCCTATCCTCTATTCTATCCTATCCTCTATCCTATCCTATCCTCTATCGTATCCTATCCTCTATCCTATCCTATCCTCTATCCTATCTTATCCTCTATCTTATCCTATCCTCTATCCTATCCTATCCTCTATCCTATCCTATCCTCTATCCTATCCTATCCTCTATCCTATCCTATCCTCTATCCTATCCTATCCTATCGTATCCTCTATCGTATCCTAACCTCTATCCTATCCTATCCTCTATCCTATCCAATCCCCTATCCTATCCTATCCTCTATCATATCCTATCCTCTATCATATCCTATCCTCTATCCTATCCAATCCTCTATCCTATCCTATCCTCTATCCTATCCTATCGTATCCTCTATCCTATCCTATCCTCTATCCTATCTTATACTCTATCTTATCCTATCCTCTATCCTATCCTATCATCTATCCTATCCTATCCTCTATCCTATCCTATCCTCTATCCTATCCTATCGTATCCTCTGTCCTATCCTATCCTCTATCCTATCCTATCCTCTATCCTATCCTATCCTCTATCTTATCCTATCCTCTATCCTATCCTATCATCTATCCTATCCTATCCTATCCTCTACCGTCTCCTATCCTGTATCCGATCCAATCCCCTATCCTCTATCCTATCCTATCCTCTATCCTATCCTATCCTATCCTCTACCGTCTCCTATCCTGTATCCGATCCAATCTCCTATCCTCTATCCTATCCTCTATCCTATCCTATCGTATCCTCTATCGTATCCTATCCTCTATCCTATCCTATCGTATCCTCTATCGTATCCTATCCTCTATCCTATCCTATCCTCTATCCTATCCAATCCCCTATCCTATCCTCTATCCTAACCTATCCTCTATCTTATCCTATCCTCTATCCTATCCTATCATCTATCCTATCCTATCCTCTATCCTATCCTATCCACTACCCTATCCTATCCTCTATCCTATCCTATCCTCTATCCTATCCTATCCTCTATCCTATCCTATCCTCTATCCCATCCTATCCTCTATCCTATCCTATCCTCTATCCTATACCATCCTCTATACTATCCTATCCTCTATCCTATCCTATCCTCTATCATATCCTATCCTCTATCCTATTCTATCCTCTATCCTATCCTATCCTCTACCCTATCCTATCCTCTATCCTACCATATCCTCTATCCTATCCTATCCTCTATCCTATCCTATCCTCTATCCTATCCTATCCTCTATCCTATCCTCTATCCTATCCTCTATCCTATCCTCTATCCTATCCTCTATCCTATCCTCTATCCTATCCTCTATCCTCTACCCTATCCTATCCTCTATCCTACCATATCCTCTATCCTATCCTATCCTCTATCCTATCCTATCCTCTATCGTATCCTATCCTCTATCCTATCCTCTATCCTATCCTCTATCCTATCCTCTATCCTATCCTCTATCCTATCCTCTATCCTATCCTCTATCCTATTCTATCCTCTATCCTATCCTATCCTCTATCCTATCCTATCCTCTATCCTATCCTATCGTATCCTCTGTCCTATCCTATCCTCTATCCTATCCTATCCTCTATCCTATCCTATCCTCTATCTTATCCTATCCTCTATCCTATCCTATCATCTATCCTATCCTATCCTATCCTCTACCGTCTCCTATCCTGTATCCGATCCAATCCCCTATCCTCTATCCTATCCTATCCTCTATCCTATCCTATCCTATCCTCTACCGTCTCCTATCCTGTATCCGATCCAATCTCCTATCCTCTATCCTATCCTCTATCCTATCCTATCGTATCCTCTATCGTATCCTATCCTCTATCCTATCCTATCGTATCCTCTATCGTATCCTATCCTCTATCCTATCCTATCGTATCCTCTATCCTATCCTATCGTATCCTCTATCGTATCCTATCCTCTATCCTATCCTATCCTCTATCCTATCCAATCCCCTATCCTATCCTCTATCCTAACCTATCCTCTATCTTATCCTATCCTCTATCCTATCCTATCATCTATCCTATCCTATCCTCTATCCTATCCTATCCACTACCCTATCCTATCCTCTATCCTATCCTATCCTCCATCCTATCCTATCCTCTATCCTATCCTATCCTCTATCCCATCCTATCCTCTATCCTATCCTATCCTCTATCCTATACTATCCTCTATACTATCCTATCCTCTATCCTATCCTATCCTCTATCATATCCTATCCTCTATCCTATTCTATCCTCTATCCTATCCTATCCTCTACCCTATCCTATCCTCTATCCTACCATATCCTCTATCCTATCCTATCCTCTATCCTATCCTATCCTCTATCCTATCCTATCCTCTATCCTATCCTCTATCCTATCCTCTATCCTATCCTCTATCCTATCCTCTATCCTATCCTCTATCCTATCCTCTATCCTATTCTATCCTCTATCCTATCCTATCCTCTATCCTATCCTATCCTCTATTATATCCTATCCTCTATCCCATCCTGTCCTCTATTCCATCCTATACTCAATCCTATTCTATCCTGTATTATATCCTATCCTCTTTCCTATCCTCTACCATATCGCATCCTCTATCCTATCCTATCCTCTACCCTATCCTATCCTCTATCCTATCCTATCCTCTATTCTACCCTATCCTCTATCCTATCCTACCCTCTATCCTATCCTATCGTATCCTCTATCGTATCCTATCCTCTATCCTATCCTATCGTATCCTCTATCGTATCCTATCCTCTATCCTATCCTATCGTATCCTCTATCGTATCCTATACTCTATCCTATCCTATCCTCTATCCTATCCAATCCCCTATCCTATCCTCTATCCTAACCTATCCTCTATCTTATCCTATCCTCTATCCTATCCTATCATCTATCCTATCCTATCCTCTATCCTATCCTATCCACTACCCTATCCTATCCTCTATCCTATCCTATCCTCCATCCTATCCTATCCTCTATCCTATCCTATCCTCTATCCCATCCTATCCTCTATCCTATCCTATCCTCTATCCTATACTATCCTCTATACTATCCTATCCTCTATCCTATCCTATCCTCTATCATATCCTATCCTCTATCCTATTCTATCCTCTATCCTATCCTATCCTCTACCCTATCCTATCCTCTATCCTACCATATCCTCTATCCTATCCTATCCTCTATCCTATCCTATCCTCTATCCTATCCTCTATCCTATCCTCTATCCTATCCTCTATCCTATCCTCTATCCTATCCTCTATCCTATCCTCTATCCTATTCTATCCTCTATCCTATCCTATCCTCTATCCTATCCTATCCTCTATTATATCCTATCCTCTATCCCATCCTGTCCTCTATTCCATCCTATACTCAATCCTATTCTATCCTGTATTATATCCTATCCTCTTTCCTATCCTCTACCATATCGCATCCTCTATCCTATCCTATCCTCTACCCTATCCTATCCTCTATCCTATCCTATCCTCTATTCTACCCTATCCTCTATCCTATCCTACCCTCTATCCTATCCTATCCTCTATCCTATCCTATCCTCTATCCTATCCTATCCTATACCCTATCCTATCCTCTATACTCAATCCTATCCTATACTGTATTATATCCTATCCTCTTTCCTATCCTCTATCATATCGTATCCTCTATCCTATCCTATCCTCTATCCTATCCTATCCTCTATCCTATCCAATCCTCTATCCTATCCTATCCTCTATCCTATCCTATCGTATCCTGTATCCTATCCTATCCTCTATCCTATCTTATACTCTATCTTATCCTATCCTCTATCCTATCCTATCATCTATCCTATCCTATCCTCTATCCTATCCTACCCTCTATCCTATCCTATCGTATCCTCTATCGTATCCTATCCTCTATCCTATCCTATCTTCTATCCTATCCTATCCTCTATCATATCCTATCCTCTATCCTATCCTATCCTATCCTCTATCCTATCCTATCCTATCCTCTATCCTATCCTATCCTCTATCCTATCCTATCCTCTATACTATCCTATCCTCTATCCTACCCTATCCTCTATCCTATCCTATCCTCTATCCTATCCTATCCTTTATAATATCCTATCCTCTATCCTATCCTATCATATATCCTATCCTATCCTCTATTCTATCCTATCCTCTATCCTATCCTATCCTCTATCCTATCTTATCCTCTATCTTATCCTATCCTCTATCCTATCCTATCATATATCCTATCCTATCCTCTATTCTATCCTATCCTCTATCCTATCCTATCCTCTATCGTATCCTATCCTCTATCCTATCCTATCCTCTATCCTATCTTATCCTCTATCTTATCCTATCCTCTATCCTATCCTATCCTCTATCCTATCCTATCCTCTATCCTATCCTATCCTCTATCCTATCTTATCCTCTATCTTATCCTATCCTCTATCCTATCCTATCATCTATCCTATCCTATCTTCTATCCTATCCTATCCTCTATCATATCCTATCCTCTATCCTATCCTATCATCTATCCTATCCTATCCTCTTTCCTATCCTATCCTCTATCCTATTCTATCCTCTATCGTATCCTATCCTAACCTCTATCCTATCATATCGTATCCTATCCTATCCTCTATCCTATCATATCGTATCCTCTATCCTATCCTATCCTCTATCCTATCCAATCCCCTATACTATCCTCTATCCTATCCTATCCTCTATCATATCCTATCCTCTATCATATCCTATCCTCTATCCTATCCAATCCTCTATCCTATCCTATCCTCTATCCTATCCTATCGTATCCTCTATCGTATCCTATCCTCTATCCTATCTTATCCTCTATCCTATCCTATCGTATCCTCTATCGTATCCTATCCTCTATCCTATCTTATCCTCTATCTTATCCTATCCTCTATCCTATCATATCGTATCCTATCCTATCCTCTATCCTATTATATCGTATCCTCTATCCTATCCTATCCTCTATCCTATCCAATCCCCTATACTATCCTCTATCCTATCCTATCCTCTATCATATCCTATCCTCTATCATATCCTATCCTCTATCCTATCCAATCCTCTATCCTATCCTATCCTATCGTATTCTCTATCGTATCCTATCCTCTATCCTATCCTATCCTCTATCCTATCCAATCCCCTATCCTATCCTATCCTCTATCATATCCTATCCTCTATCATATCCTATCCTCTATCCTATCCAATCCTCTATCCTATCCTATCCTCTATCCTATCCTATCGTATCCTCTATCCTATCCTATCCTCTATCCTATCTTATACTCTATCTTATCCTATCCTCTATCCTATCCTATCATCTATCCTATCCTATCGTCTATCCTATCCTATCCTCTATCCTATCCTATCGTATCCTCTGTCCTATCCTATCCTCTATCCTATCCTATCCTCTATCCTATCCTATCCTCTATCTTATCCTATCCTCTATCCTATCCTATCATCTATCCTATCCTATCCTATCCTCTACCGTCTCCTATCCTGTATCCGATCCAATCCCCTATCCTCTATCCTATCCTATCCTCTATCCTATCCTATCCTATCCTCTACCGTCTCCTATCCTGTATCCGATCCAATCTCCTATCCTCTATCCTATCCTCTATCCTATCCTATCGTATCCTCTATCGTATCCTATCCTCTATCCTATCATATCGTATCCTCTATCGTATCCTATCCTCTATCCTATCCTATCCTCTATCCTATCCAATCCCCTATCCTATCCTCTATCTTATCCTATCCTCTATCCTATCCTATCATCTATCCTATCCTATCCTATCCTCTACCGTCTCCTATCCTGTATCCGATCCAATCCCCTATCCTCTATCCTATCCTATCCTCTATCCTATCCTATCCTATCCTCTACCGTCTCCTATCCTGTATCCGATCCAATCTCCTATCCTCTATCCTATCCTCTATCCTATTATATCGTATCCTCTATCCTATCCTATCCTCTATCCTATCCAATCCCCTATACTATCCTCTATCCTATCCTATCCTCTATCATATCCTATCCTCTATCATATCCTATCCTCTATCCTATCCAATCCTCTATCCTATCCTATCCTATCGTATTCTCTATCCTATCCTATCCTCTATCCTATCCAATCGTATCCTCTGTCCTATCCTATCCTCTATCCTATCCTATCCTCTATCCTATCCTATCCTCTATCTTATCCTATCCTCTATCCTATCCTATCATCTATCCTATCCTATCCTCTATCCTATCCTATCCTCTACCCTATCCTATCGTCTATCCTATCCTATCCTCTATCCTATCCTATCCTCTATCCTATCCTATCCTCTATCCCATCCTATCCTCTATCCTATCCTATCCTCTATCCTATACTATCCTCTATACTATCCTATCCTCTATCCTATCCTATCCTCTATCATATCCTATCCTCTATCCTATTCTATCCTCTATCCTATCCTATCCTCTACCCTATCCTATCCTCTATCCTACCATATCCTCTATCCTATCCTATCCTCTATCCTATCCTATCCTCTATCCTATCCTATCCTCTATCCTATCCTCTATCCTATCCTCTATCCTATCCTCTATCCTATCCTCTATCCTATCCTCTATCCTATTCTATCCTCTATCCTATCCTATCCTCTATCCTATCCTATCCTCTATTATATCCTATCCTCTATCCCATCCTGCCCTCTATTCCATCCTATACTCAATCCTATTCTATCCTGTATTATATCCTATCCTCTTTCCTATCCTCTATCATATCGTATCCTCTATCCTATCCTATCCTCTACCCTATCCTATCCTCTATCCTATCCTATCCTCTATTCTACCCTATCCTCTATCCTATCCTACCCTCTATCCTATCCTATCCTCTATCCTATCCTATCCTCTATCCTATCCTATCCTATACCCTATCCTATCCTCTATACTCAATCCTATCCTATACTGTATTATATCCTATCCTCTTTCCTATCCTCTATCATATCGTATCCTCTATCCTATCCTATCCTCTACCCTATCGTATCCTCTATCCTATCCTATCCTCTATCCTATCCTATCCTCTATCCTATCCTCTCCTCTATCCTATCCTCTATCCTATCCTCTATCCTATCCTATCCTCTATCCTATCCTATCCTCTATCCTATCCTATCCTCTATCCTATCCTATCCTCTATCCTATCCTATCCTCTATCCTATCCTATCCTCTATACTATCCTATCCTCTATCCTATCCTATCCTCTATCCTATCCTATCCTCTATCCTATCCTATCCTTTATAATATCCTATCCTCTATCCTATCCTATCATATATCCTATCCTATCCTCTATTCTATCCTATCCTCTATCCTATCCTATCCTCTATCGTATCCTATCCTCTATCCTATCCTATCCTCTATCCTATCTTATCCTCTATCTTATCCTATCCTCTATCCTATCCTATCATATATCCTATCCTATCCTCTATTCTATCCTATCCTCTATCCTATCCTATCCTCTACCGTATCCTATCCTCTATCCTATCCTATCCTCTATCCTATCTTATCCTCTATCTTATCCTATCCTCTATCCTATGCTATCATCTATCCTATCCTATCTGCTATCCTATCCTATCCTCTATCATATCCTATCCTCTATCCTATCCTATCCTCTATCCTATCCTATCCTCTATCCTATCCTATCCTCTATCCTATCCTATCCTCTATCCTATCCTATCCTCTATCCTATCCTATCCTCTATCCTATCCTATCCTCTATCCTATCCTATCCTTTATAATATCCTATCCTCTACCCTATCCTATCATCTATCCTATCCTATCTTCTATCCTATCCTATCCTCTATCATATCCTATCCTCTATCCTATCCTATCCTCTATCCTATCCTATCCTCTATCCTATCCTATCCTCTATCCTATCTTATCCTCTATCTTATCCTATCCTCTATCCTATCCTATCATCTATCCTATCCTATCTTCTATCCTATCCTATCCTCTATCATATCCTATCCTCTATCCTATCGTATCATCTATCCTATCCTATCCTCTTTCCTATCCTATCCTCTATCCTATTCTATCCTCTATCCTATCCTATCCTAACCTCTATCCTATCATATCGTATCCTATCCTATCCTCTATCCTATCATATCGTATCCTCTATCCTATCCTATCCTCTATCCTATCCAATCCCCTATACTATCCTCTATCCTATCCTATCCTCTATCATATCCTATCCTCTATCATATCCTATCCTCTATCCTATCCAATCCTCTATCCTATCCTATCCTCTATCCTATCCTATCGTATCCTCTATCGTATCCTATCCTCTATCCTATCCTATCCTCTATCCTATCCAATCCCCTATCCTATCCTCTATCCTATCCTATCCTATCATATATCCTATCCTATCCTCTATCCTATCCTATCCTCTATCCTATCCTATCCTCTATCATATCCTATCCTCTATCCTATCCTATCCTCTATCCTATCTTATCTTCTATCTTATCCTATCCTCTATCCTATCATATCGTATCCTATCCTATCCTCTATCCTATTATATCGTATCCTCTATGCTATCCTATCCTCTATCCTATCCAATCCCCTATACTATCCTCTATCCTATCCTATCCTCTATCATATCCTATCCTCTATCATATCCTATCCTCTATCCTATCCAATCCTCTATCCTATCCTATCCTATCGTATCCTCTATCGTATCCTATCCTCTATCCTATCCTATCCTCTATCCTATCCAATCCCCTATCCTATCCTATCCTCTATCATATCCTATCCTCTATCATATCCTATCCTCTATCCTATCCAATCCTCTATCCTATCCTATCCTCTATCCTATCCTATCGTATCCTCTATCCTATCCTATCCTCTATCCTATCTTATACTCTATCTTATCCTATCCTCTATCCTATCCTATCATCTATCCTATCCTATCCTCTATCCTATCCTATCCTATCCTCTATCCTATCCTATCCTCTATCTTATCCTATCCTCTATCCTATCCTATCATCTATCCTATCCTATCCTATCCTCTACCGTCTCCTATCCTGTATCCGATCCAATCCCCTATCCTCTATCCTATCCTATCCTCTATCCTATCCTATCCTATCCTCTACCGTCTCCTATCCTGTATCCGATCCAATCCCCTATCCTCTATCCTATCCTCTATCCTATCCTATCGTATCCTCTATCGTATCCTATCCTCTATCCTATCCTATCGTATCCTCTATCGTATCCTATCCTCTATCCTATCCTATCCTCTATCCTATCCAATCCCCTATCCTATCCTCTATCCTAACCTATCCTCTATCTTATCCTATCCTCTATCCTATCCTATCCTCTATCATATCCTATCATCTATCCTATTATATCCTCTATCCTATCCTATCCTCTACCCTATCCTATCCTCTATCCTACCATATCCTCTATCCTATCCTATCCTCTATCCTATCCTATCCTCTGTCCTATCCTATCCTCTATCCTATCCTCTATCCTATCCTCTATCCTATCCTCTATCCTATCCTCTATCCTATCCTCTATCCTATTCTATCCTCTATCCTATCCTATCCTCTATCCTATCCTATCCTCTATTATATCCTATCCTCTATCCCATCCTGTCCTCTATTCCATCCTATACTCAATCCTATTCTATCCTGTATTATATCCTATCCTCTTTCCTATCCTCTATCATATCGTATCCTCTATCCTATCCTATCCTCTACCCTATCCTATCCTCTATCCTATCCTATCCTCTATTCTACCCTATCCTCTATCCTATCCTATCCTCTATCCTATCCTATCCTCTATCCTATCCTATCCTCTATCCTATCCTATCCTATACCCTATCCTATCCTCTATACTCAATCCTATCCTATACTGTATTATATCCTATCCTCTTTCCTATCCTCTATCATATCGTATCCTCTATCCTATCCTATCCTCTACCCTATCCTATCCTCTATCCTATCCTATCCTCTATCCTATCCTATCCTCTATCCTATCCTCTCCTCTATCCTATCCTCTATCCTACCCTATCCTCTATCCTATCCTATCCTCTATCCTATCCTATCCTCTATCCTATCCCATCCTCTATCCTATCCTAACCTCTATCCTATCCTATCCTCTATCCTATCCTCTTTCCTATCCTCTATCATATCGTATCCTCTATCCTATCCTATCCTCTATACTATCCTATCCTCTATCCTATCCTATTCTCTATCCTATCCTATCCTCTATCCTATCCAATGCCCTATCCTATCCTCTATCCCATCCTATACTCAATCCTATCCTATACTGTATTATATCCTATCCTCTTTCCTATCCTCTATCATATCGTATCCTCTATCCTATCCTATCCTCTACCCTATCCTATCCTCTATCCTATCCTATCCTCTATCCTATCCTATCCTCTATCCTATCCTCTCCTCTATCCTCTCCTCTATCCTATCCTATCCTCTATCCTATCCTATCCTCTATCCTAGCCTATCCTCTATCCCATCCTATCCCCCATCCTATCCTATCCTCTATCCTATCCTCTATTCTATCCTATCCTCTATCCTATCCTATCCTCTACCCTATCCTATACTCTATCCTATCCTCTATCCTATCCTCTATCCTATCCTATCCTCTATCCTATTCTATCCTCTATCCTATCCTATCCTCTATCCTATCCTATCCTCTATCCTATCCTATCCTCTATCCTATCCTATCCTCTATTATATCCTATCCTCTATCCCATCCTATCCTATATTCCATCCTATACTCAATCCTATCCTATACTGTATTATATCCTATCCTCTTTCCTATCCTCTATCATATCGTATCCTCTATCCTATCCTATCCTCTACCCTATCCTATCCTCTATCCTATCCTATCCTCTATTCTACCCTATCCTCTTTCCTATCCTACCCTCTATCCTATCCTATCCTCTATCCTATCCTATCCTCTATCCTATCCTATACTATACCCTATCCTATCCTCTATCCCATCCTATACTCAATCCTATCCTATATGGTATTATATCCTATCCTCTTTCCTATCCTCTATCATATCGTATCCTCTATCCTATCCTATCCTCTACCCTATCCTATCCTCTATCCTATCCTATCCTCTATCCTATCCTATCCTCTATCCTATCCTCTCCTCTATCCTATCCTCTATCCTATCCTATCCTCTATCTTATCCTATCCTCGTATCCTAGCCTATCCTCTATCCTATCCTATCCTCTATCCTAGTCCTCTATTCTATCCTATCCTCTATCCTATCCTATCCTCTATCCTATCCTATACTCTATCCTATCCTCTATCCTATCCTCTATCCTATCCTATCCTCTATCCTACCCTATCCTCTATCCTATCCTATCCTCTATCCTATCCTATCCTCTATCCTATCCCATCCTCTATCCTATCCTAACCTCTATCCTATCCTATCCTCTATCCTATCCTCTTTCCTATCCTCTATCATATCGTATCCTCTATCCTATCCTATCCTCTATACTATCCTATCCTCTATCCTATCCTATTCTCTATCCTATCCTATCCTCTATCCTATCCAATGCCCTACCCTATCCTCTATCCCATCCTATACTCAATCCTATCCTATACTGTATTATATCCTATCCTCTTTCCTATCCTCTATCATATCGTATCCTCTATCCTATCCTATCCTCTACCCTATCCTATCCTCTATCCTATCCTATCCTCTATCCTATCCTATCCTCTATCCTATCCTCTCCTCTATCCTATCCTCTATCCGACCCTATCCTCTATCCTATCCTATCCTCTATCCTAGCCTATCCTCTATCCTATCCTATCCCCTATCCTATCCTATCCTCTATCCTATCCTCTATTCTATCCTATCCTCTATAATATCCTATCCTCTATCCTATCCTATACTCTATCCTATCCTCTATCCTATCCTCTATCCTATCCTATCCTCTATCCTATCCTATCCTCTATCCTATCCTATCCTCTATCCTATCCTATCCTCTATCCTATCCTCTCCTCTATCCTATCCTCTATCCGACCCTATCCTCTATCCTATCCTATCCTCTATCCTAGCCTATCCTCTATCCTATCCTATCCCCTATCCTATCCTATCCTCTATCCTATCCTCTATTCTATCCTATCCTCTATAATATCCTATCCTCTATCCTATCCTATACTCTATCCTATCCTCTATCCTATCCTCTATCCTATCCTATCCTCTATCCTATCCTATCCTCTATCCTATCCTATCCTCTATCCTATCCTATCCTCTATCCTATCCTATCCTCTATCCTATCCTATCCTCTATACAATCCTATCCTCTATCCTATCCTATCCTCTATCCTATCCTATCCTCTATCCTATCCTATCCTCTATCCTATCCTATCCTTTATAATATCCTATCCTCTATCCTATCCTATCATATATCCTATCCTATCCTCTATTCTATCCTATCCTCTATCCTATCCTATCCTCTATCGTATCCTATCCTCTATCCTATCCTATCCTCTATCCTATCTTATCCTCTATCTTATCCTATCCTCTATCCTATCCTATCATATATCCTATCCTATCCTCTATTCTATCCTATCCTCTATCCTATCCTATCCTCTACCGTATCCTATCCTCTATCCTATCCTATCCTCTATCCTATCTTATCCTCTATCTTATCCTATCCTCTATCCTATGCTATCATCTATCCTATCCTATCTTCTATCCTATCCTATCCTCTATCATATCCTATCCTCTATCCTATCCTATCCTCTATCCTATCCTATCCTCTATCCTATCCTATCCTCTATCCTATCCTATCCTCTATCCTATCCTATCCTCTATCCTATCCTATCCTCTATCCTATCCTATCCTCTATCCTATCCTATCCTCTATCCTATCCTATCCTCTATCCTATCCTATCCTTTATAATATCCTATCCTCTACCCTATCCTATCATCTATCCTATCCTATCTTCTATCCTATCCTATCCTCTATCATATCCTATCCTCTATCCTATCCTATCCTCTATCCTATCCTATCCTCTATCCTATCCTATCCTCTATCCTATCTTATCCTCCTATCTTATCCTATCCTCTATCCTATCCTATCATCTATCCTATCCTATCTTCTATCCTATCCTATCCTCTATCATATCCTATCCTCTATCCTATCGTATCATCTATCCTATCCTATCCTCTTTCCTATCCTATCCTCTATCCTATTCTATCCTCTATCCTATCCTATCCTAACCTCTATCCTATCATATCGTATCCTATCCTATCCTCTATCCTATCATATCGTATCCTCTATCGTATCCTATCCTCTATCCTATCCTATCCTCTATCCTATCCAATCCCCTATCCTATCCTCTATCCTATCCTATCCTATCATATATCCTATCCTATCCTCTATCCTATCCTATCCTCTATCCTATCCTATCCTCTATCATATCCTATCCTCTATCCTATCCTATCCTCTATCCTATCTTATCTTCTATCTTATCCTATCCTCTATCCTATCATATCGTATCCTATCCTATCCTCTATCCTATTATATCGTATCCTCTATGCTATCCTATCCTCTATCCTATCCAATCCCCTATACTATCCTCTATCCTATCCTATCCTCTATCATATCCTATCCTCTATCATATCCTATCCTCTATCCTATCCAATCCTCTATCCTATCCTATCCTATCGTATCCTCTATCGTATCCTATCCTCTATCCTATCCTATCCTCTATCCTATCCAATCCCCTATCCTATCCTATCCTCTATCATATCCTATCCTCTATCATATCCTATCCTCTATCCTATCCAATCCTCTATCCTATCCTATCCTCTATCCTATCCTATCGTATCCTCTATCCTATCCTATCCTCTATCCTATCTTATACTCTATCTTATCCTATCCTCTATCCTATCCTATCATCTATCCTATCCTATCCTCTATCCTATCCTATCCTATCCTCTATCCTATCCTATCCTCTATCTTATCCTATCCTCTATCCTATCCTATCATCTATCCTATCCTATCCTATCCTCTACCGTCTCCTATCCTGTATCCGATCCAATCCCCTATCCTCTATCCTATCCTATCCTCTATCCTATCCTATCCTATCCTCTACCGTCTCCTATCCTGTATCCGATCCAATCCCCTATCCTCTATCCTATCCTCTATCCTATCCTATCGTATCCTCTATCGTATCCTATCCTCTATCCTATCCTATCGTATCCTCTATCGTATCCTATCCTCTATCCTATCCTATCCTCTATCCTATCCAATCCCCTATCCTATCCTCTATCCTAACCTATCCTCTATCTTATCCTATCCTCTATCCTATCCTATCCTCTATCATATCCTATCATCTATCCTATTATATCCTCTATCCTATCCTATCCTCTACCCTATCCTATCCTCTATCCTACCATATCCTCTATCCTATCCTATCCTCTATCCTATCCTATCCTCTGTCCTATCCTATCCTCTATCCTATCCTCTATCCTATCCTCTATCCTATCCTCTATCCTATCCTCTATCCTATCCTCTATCCTATTCTATCCTCTATCCTATCCTATCCTCTATCCTATCCTATCCTCTATTATATCCTATCCTCTATCCCATCCTGTCCTCTATTCCATCCTATACTCAATCCTATTCTATCCTGTATTATATCCTATCCTCTTTCCTATCCTCTATCATATCGTATCCTCTATCCTATCCTATCCTCTACCCTATCCTATCCTCTATCCTATCCTATCCTCTATTCTACCCTATCCTCTATCCTATCCTATCCTCTATCCTATCCTATCCTCTATCCTATCCTATCCTCTATCCTATCCTATCCTATACCCTATCCTATCCTCTATACTCAATCCTATCCTATACTGTATTATATCCTATCCTCTTTCCTATCCTCTATCATATCGTATCCTCTATCCTATCCTATCCTCTACCCTATCCTATCCTCTATCCTATCCTATCCTCTATCCTATCCTATCCTCTATCCTATCCTCTCCTCTATCCTATCCTCTATCCTACCCTATCCTCTATCCTATCCTATCCTCTATCCTATCCTATCCTCTATCCTATCCCATCCTCTATCCTATCCTAACCTCTATCCTATCCTATCCTCTATCCTATCCTCTTTCCTATCCTCTATCATATCGTATCCTCTATCCTATCCTATCCTCTATACTATCCTATCCTCTATCCTATCCTATTCTCTATCCTATCCTATCCTCTATCCTATCCAATGCCCTATCCTATCCTCTATCCCATCCTATACTCAATCCTATCCTATACTGTATTATATCCTATCCTCTTTCCTATCCTCTATCATATCGTATCCTCTATCCTATCCTATCCTCTACCCTATCCTATCCTCTATCCTATCCTATCCTCTATCCTATCCTATCCTCTATCCTATCCTCTCATCTATCCTCTCCTCTATCCTATCCTATCCTCTATCCTATCCTATCCTCTATCCTAGCCTATCCTCTATCCCATCCTATCCCCCATCCTATCCTATCCTCTATCCTATCCTCTATTCTATCCTATCCTCTATCCTATCCTATCCTCTACCCTATCCTATACTCTATCCTATCCTCTATCCTATCCACTATCCTATCCTATCCTCTATCCTATTCTATCCTCTATCCTATCCTATCCTCTATCCTATCCTATCCTCTATCCTATCCTATCCTCTATCCTATCCTATCCTCTATTATATCCTATCCTCTATCCCATCCTATCCTATATTCCATCCTATACTCAATCCTATCCTATACTGTATTATATCCTATCCTCTTTCCTATCCTCTATCATATCGTATCCTCTATCCTATCCTATCCTCTACCCTATCCTATCCTCTATCCTATCCTATCCTCTATTCTACCCTATCCTCTTTCCTATCCTACCCTCTATCCTATCCTATCCTCTATCCTATCCTATCCTCTATCCTATCCTATACTATACCCTATCCTATCCTCTATCCCATCCTATACTCAATCCTATCCTATATGGTATTATATCCTATCCTCTTTCCTATCCTCTATCATATCGTATCCTCTATCCTATCCTATCCTCTACCCTATCCTATCCTCTATCCTATCCTATCCTCTATCCTATCCTATCCTCTATCCTATCCTCTCCTCTATCCTATCCTCTATCCTATCCTATCCTCTATCTTATCCTATCCTCTATCCTAGCCTATCCTCTATCCTATCCTATCCTCTATCCTATCCTCTATTCTATCCTATCCTCTATCCTATCCTATCCTCTATCCTATCCTATACTCTATCCTATCCTCTATCCTATCCTCTATCCTATCCTATCCTCTATCCTACCCTATCCTCTATCCTATCCTATCCTCTATCCTATCCTATCCTCTATCCTATCCCATCCTCTATCCTATCCTAACCTCTATCCTATCCTATCCTCTATCCTATCCTCTTTCCTATCCTCTATTATATCCTATCCTCTATCCCATCCTGTCCTCTATTCCATCCTATACTCAATCCTATTCTATCCTGTATTATATCCTATCCTCTTTCCTATCCTCTATCATATCGTATCCTCTATCCTATCCTATCCTCTACCCTATCCTATCCTCTATCCTATCCTATCCTCTATTCTACCCTATCCTCTATCCTATCCTATCCTCTATCCTATCCTATCCTCTATCCTATCCTATCCTCTATCCTATCCTATCCTATACCCTATCCTATCCTCTATGCTCAATCCTATCCTATACTGTATTATATCCTATCCTCTTTCCTATCCTCTATCATATCGTATCCTCTATCCTATCCTATCCTCTACCCTATCCTATCCTCTATCCTATCCTATCCTCTATCCTATCCTATCCTCTATCCTATCCTCTCCTCTATCCTATCCTCTATCCTATCCTATCCTCTATCCTATCCTATCCTCTATCCTAGCCAATCCTCTGTCCTATCCTATCCTCTATCCTATCCTATCCTCTACCCTATCCTCTATTCTATCCTATCCTCTATCCTATCCTATCCTCTATCCTATCCTATACTCTATCCTATCCTCTATCCTATCCTCTATCCTATCCTATCCTCTATCCTACCCAATCCTCTATCCTATCCTATCCTCTATCCTATCCTATCCTCTATCCTATCCTCTCCTCTATCCTATCCTCTATCCTATCCTATCCTCTAACCTATCCTATCCTCTATCCTAGCCTATCCTCTATCCTATCCTATCCCCTATCCTATCCTATCCTCTATCCTATCCTCTATTCTATCCTATCCTCTATCCTATCCTATCCTCTATCCTATCCTATACTCTATCCTATCCTCTATCCTATCCTCTATCCTATCCTATCCTCTATCCTATCCTATCCTCTATCCTATCCTATCCTCTATCCTATCCTATCCTCTATCCTATCCTATCCTGTATCCTATCCTATCCTCTATCCTATCCTATCCTCTATCCTATCCTATCCTCTATTATATCCTATCCTCTATCCCATCCTATCCTATATTCCATCCTATACTCAATCCTATCCTATACTGTACTATATCCTATCCTCTTTCCTATCCTCTATCATATCGTATCCTCTATCCTATCCTATCCTCTACCCTATCCTATCCTCTATCCTATCCTATCCTCTATCCTATCCTATCCTCTATCCTATCCTCTCCTCTATCCTATCCTCTATCCGATCCTATCCTCTATCCTATCCTATCCTCTATCCTATCCTATCCTCTATCCTATCCTATCCTCTATCCTATCCTATCCTCTATCCTATCCAATCCCCTATCCTATCCTCTATCCTATCCTATCCTATCATATATCCTATCCTATCCTCTACCCTATCCTATCCTCTATCCTATCCTATCCTCTATCCTATCCTATCCTCTATCCTATCCTCTCCTCTATCCTATCCTCTATCCTATCCTATCCTCTATCCTATCCTATCCTCTATCCTAGCCAATCCTCTGTCCTATCCTATCCTCTATCCTATCCTATCCTATCATATATCCTATCCTATCCTCTATCCTATCATATCGTATCCTATCCTATCCTCTATCCTATTATATCGTATCCTCTATGCTATCCTATCCTCTATCCTATCCAATCCCCTATACTATCCTCTATCCTATCCTATCCTCTATCCTATCCTATCCTCTACCCTATCCTATCCTCTATCCTATCCTATCCTCTATCCTATCCTATCCTCTATCCTATCCTCTCCTCTATCCTATCCTCTATCCTATCCTATCCTCTATCCTATCCTATCCTCTATCCTAGCCAATCCTCTGTCCTATCCTATCCTCTATCCTATCCTATCCTCTACCCTATCCTCTATTCTATCCTATCCTCTATCCTATCCTATCCTCTATCCTATCCTATACTCTATCCTATCCTCTATCCTATCCTCTATCCTATCCTATCCTCTATCCTACCCAATCCTCTATCCTATCCTATCCTCTGTCCTATCCTATCCTCTATCCTATCCCATCCTCTATCCTATCCTAACCTCTATCCTATCCTATCCTCTATCCTATCCTCTTTCCTATCCTCTATCATATCGTATCCTCTATCCTATCCTATCCTCTATACTATCCTATCCTCTATCCTATCCTATTCTCTATCCTATCCTATCCTCTATCCTATCCAATGCCCTATCCTATCCTCTATCCCATCCTATACTCAATCCTATCCTATACTGTATTATATCCTATCCTCTTTCCTATCCTCTATCATATCGTATCCTCTATCCTATCCTATCCTCTACCCTATCCTATCCTCTATCCTATCCTATCCTCTATCCTATCCTATCCTCTATCCTATCCTCTCCTCTATCCTATCCTCTATCCTATCCTATCCTCTAACCTATCCTATCCTCTATCCTAGCCTATCCTCTATCCTATCCTATCCCCTATCCTATCCTATCCTCTATCCTATCCTCTATTCTATCCTATCCTCTATCCTATCCTATCCTCTATCCTATCCTATACTCTATCCTATCCTCTATCCTATCCTCTATCCTATCCTATCCTCTATCCTATCCTATCCTCTATCCTATCCTATCCTCTATCCTATCCTATCCTCTATCCTATCCTATCCTGTATCCTATCCTATCCTCTATCCTATCCTATCCTCTATCCTATCCTATCCTCTATTATATCCTATCCTCTATCCCATCCTATCCTATATTCCATCCTATACTCAATCCTATCCTATACTGTACTATATCCTATCCTCTTTCCTATCCTCTATCATATCGTATCCTCTATCCTATCCTATCCTCTACCCTATCCTATCCTCTATCCTATCCTATCCTCTATCCTATCCTATCCTCTATCCTATCCTCTCCTCTATCCTATCCTCTATCCGATCCTATCCTCTATCCTATCCTATCCTCTATCCTAGCCTATCCTCTATCCTATCCTATCCCCTATCCTATCCTATCATCTATCCTATTCTATCCTCTATCCTATCCTATCCTCTACCCTATCCTATCCTCTATCCTACCATATCCTCTATTCTATCCTATCCTCTATAATATCCTATCCTCTATCCTATCCTATACTCTATCCTATCCTCTATCCTATCCTCTATCCTATCCTATCCTCTATCCTATCCTCTATCCTATCCTATCCTCTATCCTATCCTCTATCCTATCCTCTATCCTATCCTATCCTCTATCCTATCCTCTATCCTATCCTATCCTCTATCATATCCTATCCTCTATCATATCCTATCCTCTATCCTATCCAATCCTCTATCCTATCCTATCCTATCGTATCCTCTATCGTATCCTATCCTCTATCCTATCTTATACTCTATCTTATCCTATCCTCTATCCTATCCTATCATCTATCCTATCCTATCCTCTATCCTATCCTATCCTATCCTCTATCCTATCCTATCCTCTATCTTATCCTATCCTCTATCCTATCCTATCATCTATCCTATCCTATCCTATCCTCTACCGTCTCCTATCCTGTATCCGATCCAATCCCCTATCCTCTATCCTATCCTATCCTCTATCCTATCCTATCCTATCCTCTACCGTCTCCTATCCTGTATCCGATCCAATCCCCTATCCTCTATCCTATCCTCTATCCTATCCTATCGTATCCTCTATCGTATCCTATCCTCTATCCTATCCTATCGTATCCTCTATCGTATCCTATCCTCTATCCTATCCTATCCTCTATCCTATCCAATCCCCTATCCTATCCTCTATCCTAACCTATCCTCTATCTTATCCTATCCTCTATCCTATCCTATCCTCTATCATATCCTATCATCTATCCTATTCTATCCTCTATCCTATCCTATCCTCTACCCTATCCTATCCTCTATCCTACCATATCCTCTATCCTATCCTATCCTCTATCCTATCCTATCCTCTGTCCTATCCTATCCTCTATCCTATCCTCTATCCTATCCTCTATCCTATCCTCTATCCTATCCTCTATCCTATCCTCTATCCTATCCTCTATCCTATCC